>NC_137194.1:4186820-4361820 GCF_960531495.2 Zeus faber | reverse complement strand
CGGGGGTCTTACCTGCCTTCATTTACTTTTCCCATATACCTAACCCCTTGCCTTGACCATAAACCCAAACCCTAACTCTAACCCTCCGGGGGTCGTACTGTACCTACCTTAATTTACTTTTCCCATATAGCTAACCCCTTTCCCTTACTCTAACCCTAACCCTAAACTCTAACCCTAACCCTCTGGGGGTCTTACCTACATCCATTTACTTTTCCCATATACCTAACCCTTGCCCTAACCCTAACCCTAACCCTCCCATATACATAACCCTTTCCCCTAACTCTAACCCTTACCCTCCCATATATCTAACCCCTTGCCCTAACCCTAAACCCGAACCCTAACCCTAACCCTAACCCTTACCCTTACCCCAAACTCTAACCCTAACCCTTTGGGGGCCTTACCTACCTTAATTTACTTTTTCCATATACCTAGCCCCTTGCCCTAACCTTAACCATAACCCTAACTCCAACCCTCCCATATACCTCACCCCTTGCCTTGACCCTAAACCCGAACCCTAACTCTAACCCTCCGGGGGTCTTACCTACCTTAATTTACTTTTCCCATAATACCTAACCCCTTGCCCTAACCCTTACCCTAACCCAAACTCTAACCCGGGGGGTCTTACCTAAATAAAGGCCATAACCAGGGCTTTTATGACGCCATATATAACAAGACATCTCAAGCTTGGCGTTGTGGGATGCAGATGATTCCCTTCACTCGGCCCCCTCCTCCGGCCTCGTCCAAAACAAACCCGTGGGGACGTTCGGCAGACTTTGCTGGCGCCCGCCGTCACGCCGCCGGGGCGTCGTCTGCCGTACGCCGAGACAACACAAGCACGATCCCTTCATCCGCAGCCGCCGCGGCGAGGCTCATTATTTTTATTTTTTTTTGTTGCCAACTTCGGCGTCAGATGAGACGGCGGAAGCCGGGTTCCCCGCCAGCTGTCAGAAGTTGAGTTCATTTTGAGTTTGCCGCTTTTTCCCTCTCCCCCTCATCCCTTTGCCACGTCGTCGTCAGCCGCGGGATGCCGCTTTCGCGCTCGGGTTTTTCATTATTAGCACCAAACGGGAGAGCCACGCCATGCGACACAAAGCGCTTCCCCACCATAGAGCTGCGCCGTCTCTTCCATCTCCCTCTCCCTCTCTCCCTCCCTCTCTCTCTCGCTCCATCTCTGAAGAGATCGTTTACCGTCGAGCGGGTTTGACTCGGGTTGATTTTAACTTTTTTTTTTTTTTTTTTTAGGGCGGGGGTTCATCCCCTTTCTCCGCTTCCCTTCTGCTCTATCTATGTAGGGCAGCCATTGGTTTAACGAGGCGCGATCAGCTGACGTTCCCCGTTCCCACGTGCCCACACAATCTCGTTAAAGCGTGCAGCTTTTCAGAGGAGGAATAGATATTTGCAGGCATCCTCCCATTCTACCCCCCCCCCCCCCCCCCCGCAACAAAACAGAACAGGTACTTTAAAGAAAACCGTGCCAAACACTGGCTCTGTGTGATGTCACTCGCCGGGTAATGTGTGAGTAAGCGGGTTATTCTCTGGCAACAGAGGACGTTACTTGGCGGTGGAGGGATTTAACATCTCAATGCACAAAATTTTTAAACATTTTTTTATTTTTTTATTCTGTTTCATTCTTGAAACCTGGCACCGGCAACGGAGAGGACGCTGCGCTCTTCAGCAAATCTTCTTAGCGCTTCCTAAAGTCCTACTGCTTAAGAAATAATGCACTCCTCACGTTACATAATGCACCGAGCTGCGGCAAATGTTTATGTACTGTACACCCAGCTGCACGCACGCACACACACACACACACACACAAACAAACACATGGGAAATAAAGTCGGCTTTACACCGGCCATACAATACAAATGCATGCAACCCGGCACACACACACACACACACACACACACACACACACACACACACACACACACACACACACACACACACACACACACACACACACACACTTTAGTGAAAACAATGTCCCCCTACTTCAGGGAAGACCCTAACACCCTATCATCATCTGAGAGGCTTAGTGAAGTGCTATTTATTATAAAGGTCACGGATGGGGTGCGTGTGTGTGTGTGTGTGTGTGTGTGTGTGTGGTGGGGCACAGGGGTTTATCGGGGGGGGATTTGACTACGTTTCCACCGCGAAAGAGGTGCCGGCGTCCCCGGCGTCAGCTTCAACATTTTTATATCCCACCAATGCTCTGTTCTCCCAGATCCTTTTCATTCTTTTATGTTCTGCGGTGGGAAATGCATCACGGGCCCCTTCAGTCTTAAAATAAGTTAAAATAAAAGAAGCCGGAGCAAATCACTGGAAACCGGAGTGACTCCCGCGTTACATCATCAGACGTAACAGACGCCGCGGCGGTGATCCTAAACTCTTCCAAAGCCATGATCCTCAACCGCGGCTTTTGTCTCGCGGGAAACCAACCTGAGAAGATCTGACGTCTTATCTCGACACCTTTCTGTTCGACGGCTGAGGAGATAACAGTGAAACTAGCATCAAAACCGGGGACCACCCGGAAACTCTGGAAGGACCCCTGGGGGGAGGGGGCCTCCCGTGCCCCGGGTCGGGAACCGCTTCTACACCTTGGGAGGAGACACCAGGAGGGTGAGTTTTGCACGGTGACAGGTGTTTTCCCTGCGAGCCGCGACGGCCGCTGTCACGCGGTGTCATCCCTGTGTCGGCCGCATGCCTTATTTACGTAAAGGAAACAAACAAACAGCTTGTGTGGAAGCTGCGGTCGACTTGGCAACACTGCCATCTCATGGCGTCAGAACAAAAGACACTCAAGCAGCATGCTCCCTTTGTGAAAGGTCTTATTATGGGAAGACCTATTTGTTCATTGTTCCATCAGTAGAAAAAACAAGATTCTAGAAGTTTACCAAGCGCATGTTATATATTTGGTTAAAATGGGTCGGGGTTATTAAAATTCTCCTTAACATTGTCATCGCAACATCGGGATTAGTGTTATAATTACCTAAGCTCATATACCCATCAAAACATGCATATGCGGAGCAAAATGATGAAGCTGCGTTCATGTTCGCAGCAAAACCTCAAAGTTATCTCTGGCAAATCCACAAAGTGGAGAATTCTCATCATGGCGGTCTGTGTTTGTGTCTGGGTCCAGAGCCTCCGGAGCCTCCGGAGCCTCCAGAGCCTCCAGCGCGCCAGGCTGTGTCTCCCTCTGCGTCCTGCTGGGGTGCACGGGACGGCACCACCCCCCCAGCGCCGCGGGTTAAACCTCCCCGTACCCGGTGGCGTCTCTGATCTCTCCCTCGTCGTCTGTCCCTTTCCTCCAGTGCGTCTGCTCGCCGCCCTCCCCTCTCCCCTCCGCCTCCTCCTCCTCCGCCCCCTCCTCCTTTCCACCCCCGTTCCCCTGCCCCCACGGGCCGTGACGCCCGTGCAGCGCGGCGACGCACCTTTCCAGCCCAAGGCGTTCTCCCGCCTGCTGCTCGCACTGCACCACCAAGATGCGGTAGAGTTCCAGGAGGACCACCAGGATGTTCTTGCAGACGAAGAAGATCATCAGCTGGTTGAGGACGCGCTCCCGGATTAGGAGGTAGAGCCGGTAGAAGAGGAACGGCCCGTCCTGGAGGCCCACCGTCAGCAGCAAGCTCCAGACATCGCTGGAGCAGCACGAGGCCAGAGGGGACCGAGCTCGGCGGCCGCCGGGCCCGGCCCCGCCCGCGGGTTTCCCCCCCGGGGCCGGGCGACCCTCCTGCGGCTGGGTCTGGGTGAGCACCAGGGGGAACTGCATGAGGGCCCAGGAGAAGAGGGCCAGGCCGACGATGACCACCGCCCGGTTGGTTTTCACCTCCGGCTCCTTGAACGTGTCGAAGATGTCCAGGATGTCGGCGCCAAGCCCCACGTAGACCATCAGCAGCTGGGAGAGCTGGTCCCGGGACATGTCCCCCTTGGGCATGAGCCAGCGGCCCACGACCAGCACCATCAGCATGGTCTGCTCCAGGCCCGCCGCCCAGTCCTCTGGGTCCAGCTCCGCGATACCCTAACAGGAGGGAGGGAAGGGAACAAAACTCAATGTACGCAGAGCTTCAGAATGTCCTCCGATTCAGTTGCACCGCAGTTCCTCTCAGGAAAGTGTAGTACAAAGTACATTATTCATTAATTTATGCCTTGTAGATGTCTCAACACATTCCCCCCCAAATACCAAGATCTCCTTATTTCAGCTGTCTTACTCGAGGGCTCTATGAGTCCAACCAAAAAGCAAATAAAACCAACCCCACAATTAAACTCACTTACAGTGATTATTTCAAGGGACAACACGAGAACTCTCTACGCTCGGTCTAATTATCCGGAGTCTGGTCGTCATGACAACAAAGGGTTCACTGAGTTCAGCCTATTCCAGCATCCTAGTTCATTCCGCAGTGTTTCACAAGCGCCGCATCTTCCAACGGGGCCGTCGCCCAAAACAGGGAAACGGCTCGCAAGGCGTCGAGACGGGGAGTGAGCCGGTCGGCGGCGGCGGCCCCAATTCGGACCACAATCGGTGCAAACTGACGCCCTACTGTACCACAGTGACGGGGATGTGGCCCAGCCAGGGGAGGTCAGGGCCCCGGGAGACGTTGAGCGGCATCTTGGACTGCAGCAGGCTGAGCTCCAGGAACCAAATGGAAGGGATCACGGTGCTGAGGTAGAGGAAAACCATGGGGGAGAACCTGTGAAGAGATAAGAAATGAATAAAAGAAAATTAAAAGCCAGAGGAAGAAGAAGGGAGGAGGCGGCTTTGGATATTTTTAGTGACACCGTTCCATTTATTTTTTTTGGGGGTGGGGGGTTTGGTATAGAAGAAAGATGCCCCCCCCCTTCCACACACACACACACACACACACCACCCTCCCCTCCGCCTCCCTCTTTCCCCCAAAAGAAAAAGCATCCCATTTCAGACAGGCAATTATTCTCATCATATATGCAAATCCCACTTGACAGTGCAAAGCCTTCTCCATGAGGAGAGAACTTCAAAGTGAGACTTGGAAAGAGGGAGAGAGGGAAGGAGAGAGGGAGGGAGGAAGGGAGGGAGGGAGGGAAAGAAGGAGGGAGGGAGGGAGGGAGGGAGGGAGGCTGCCTTTGAATGAGCCACCTCTTTGATTTTGAATGAGCCGTGACATCACATGGTCGCGTCATTTATTTGAAGAAGAAGAAGAAGAAGAAGAAGTAGAAGTAGAAGTAGAAGAAGAAGTAGAAGTAGAAGTAGAAGAAGAAGAACAAGAACAAGAACAAGAAAAAGAAGAAGTAGAAGAAGAAGTAGAAGTAGAAGTAGAAGTAGAAGTAGAAGAAGTAGAAGTAGAAGTAGAAGAAGTAGAAGAAGAAGTAGAAGTAGAAGTAGAAGAAGAAGTAGAAATAGAAGTAGAAGTAGAAGTAGAAGTAGAAGTAGAAGACTGTGTAATGGGCGTTGATCGCCCCCTGAGAGCCCCCTCCTGGCAGCAGACCCCCCACAGCACCACACGCACAAAAGAGTCAAAACAGAGGAGGAGCTGAGCCATGACACCTTTCCCTCCACAATGAAACAGCCAAAGAGAGAGAGAGTAGTAGTACTAGTAGTAGTAGTACTAGTGGTAGTAGTGGTAGTAGTACTAGTAGTAGTAGTAGTAGTAGAAGTAGGCCAGTAAGTGCTGAAAGAGAGCAGCTGCATTCCAGTGGATGAACGGATTTGAGAGAGATAGAGAGAGAGAGGGAGGGAGGGAGGGAGAGCGTCTACCCGAGGATCCTCTGCCTTTCAACGCCAAAATCATATCCCCTCCCCGTATGGAGGTCTGAAGTGACTCCTTCCCCAACAGACCTGGCAACCGCAGGCTGGGGGCCCGGGGGGGCCGGGGCAGGGGTCCCGACTGGCAACCCTGTATTTATTGCGGCAGGACGTGGCGGCGCGGGAACCTCGGGCACGGCGCTGGGCTCAACGAGCTGGCCCCCGTCGCTCAATCACCATTACAGCCACTCCCTGACCCGCCCCCGTCCGGCCGCCCTGTTTTATGAGCGTAGGGCTGAACACCAAGCCTCCGCCCGTCTCAACCCTGCGGGGCGTCGCTCTCACCCCCGCACCACCCTGACGTCTGTCATCGCGTCGGGAGCGTCAAGCGCCGGAGCTGGAAAGGCAGAGCTCAGAAAGTAAAAAAAAAATAAAAATACAACAAATTACATTTAGCAGACGCTTTTATCCAAAGCGACTTACAATTGTTCGAACACCGACGGACGCAGCCATCAGGAGCAATTAGGGGTTAAGTGTCTTGCTCAAGGACACTACAGCATGCTAGCCTGGGATCAAACCAGCAACCTTTAGATCACTAGACCACCAGCTCTACCGCCTGAGCTACCATCCCGCCTACTGGGTTTTGAGTGGACCGCCTGCACTCGCCGATTGTCGGCCGACCGCCGTCCGACCGAGCGCCCGGGAGCCCGGGGCCGGAGCCAAAACATGGGAGGGACTTCTACATTCCCACACTGGAACGCTCCACCATTGAATATTTACTCATCTAAGAACCCCTGATATGTTCATTTCGTTTTTTTGAATATCTCGTAACTCTTCATGAAACGTTCCCTCACGTTAATGCCGATGGGGCGGCGAGTGGACGGTGAAGCGTCAAATTCTCCAGGTCAAATTCTGTGTGAGACCCTGTATGTATAAAAAAATATATATATATATACAGTATATATTAAAAAAACAACCCCGTATGAATCATAAATGCCGTTCATATCTAATTCAGAAAGCAGGGTAGCTTTTTCTCACACGCTTACGGCCCCATTAATACAAATGTCATACGACGTGATACTAACATCTACTATAATGTAGTATAATGTAGTAATGTGTAAATAATGTACGCGTGCGGAAGGCGCTGGAAGAAAGCGCCCACGCTGCACGCCGACGTGCGACCGGGAGGGGTTTCCACGTTTCAGACGCTGTTTATTCGTTACCATTTCCACTCGGCGTTCTGGGTGCACCGCAGGGTGACGGCCATCTCCAGGCCCAGCAGGGCCACGCCGGTCAGCAGCGACCAGTAGAGCGGCTCCCCCTTGACGGCCACCACGCGCCACACCGTCACCACGCCGTGCGCGGCGAACAGGAAGCGGCTGAGGGCGGCCAGCAGGACGTTCAGGAGGCGGCACATCCTGCGGGAGAACGTCACGCCGGCTTTCAAAGGCATCTGAAGCGCCGTCGTCCAATGGACCCCGGAGGCGGTCCGTTGTCCATTCTCGGAGATGAAAAAAAAAAATAAAAAATGGGCACGGTCTGCTATCGTTTTCTGGCTCCAACCCAGCGCTTGTACTTGTTCTTTATAGGTGTATCCGCTCTACTTTTCCAAATTCGATGTTAAGGAATCATTAATATTTTTTATTTTTCCTCCTTTTCATAGCCTCTGGCATTGAAACGAGGCGATGGCCAGGGACCTTCACCTCGCAGTGCCGCCGCCGACCACCAGGGGGCCGCGGACCGCCGGTGGAAGGCCCCTGTCGTAGCCGCTGACGTCAACACATACGTTGTCAAATATCACAATTGTTTCGACCGATACCGCGATAACAACTATTCGCTGATATTTTGGGTTTTATTATCGGTGCTCCCGACGAGAGAAACGGTCATAGTATCCAGCCGACCCAGGAAGAGGGTGTTGGTTTAGAGCGACTACAACGGAATTAAAGACAATATTAAACAATAAAACGGTATCTAGCGTCACATCACCACGTCGGCATTGCATCGATGCGTCGCTCGGCCCTAATCTGTCTCCATCGGCAAAAATGGAGGGACGCATGGAAGTCTGTCAGAGGCAGCGTGGCTGTTTTTGAGCTTTTGTTTATTATTCACTTTGCGCTCAGGGACGAGCCATTTGCTTTTCACTCCCCGAACGACAGAGGCGAGACCAGGCGCTCACTTTCGATATCGGGAAACAAGAGAACAAGGATTAAAAAACCAAAACCGCCGGGTTCAGTAAGCCGCGGCATCTGGAGCGCTCTCCGTCGAGGATGAAGCGGAAGAGATGGTTATTTGGACTGAAGCTACACCCGGGGGGGGGGGCTTCTCCTGCTGGAAATAGTCTGCTTCAAAAACATTCGGGCGGTAAAGTGAAAAACCTGGGGAAAACCCTTTGGAGCGTGACGGAACGGACTCCCGGAGCGCCGTTTCCCAACCACGGCAGAACCTTTTACACAGAAATGATCGAATAAAGTCAAATAATAATATTACGAATGTGAATTGCATGCACTCAATTCTAAAATGCAACAGGGAGTACAATATGATGGATATTGGTTGCAATGATCCATAGCTGAATCCACTCTGACCAGAATTGACTGAGAGATGGATGAGAGATGAAAGAACAATTATATAGAATTAAATATTAAATACAGATTTTTTTTAAATGAAAGTTAAAAATTTTGTTTGGATTTGAATGCATGTTTTGCGTTGTTTTTTTAGATTCCTCACTAGAATGGTTTACGAGGGTTAAAAAATCATTACAATCATTATTATTATTATTTTTTTTCTTAATATAATGATGATGATTATTATTATTATTATTATTATTATTATGAGAAACAATGTAATGAATAGTACTGTTGCAGTTCAAATCATAAGCAAAAAGACAACAGTAAAACTCATTTGTATATGATTATTATAGCAGCTTTTTAAAATTATGGAATTTAACTATAACACCCATGTTGGTAAATAATAGGGAATTTGCATTCAAGCTTTTGGTAATTGACTGGTACACCCCAAGAATGAATAACATATGTATGATATATGTATAATTATTATTATTTTTTTTACATCTAGATGGTCATCAGAAACTTTCGATACGTTCTATCCTTCCTGCAATTTTAATGTATTTACAATTTCTCACAGATCCACAGGCATTGGGTAAAACTGCGTGGAAAACAAAGGCCTGAGAGAAACATCCCAGCACACTGTGTTTGGATAAATCTCAGTCCAGATGCGCTCGCTGACTGAGGTTCGGCCGTCGTCGGGAGTTCACGCCAAACCATGTGACTTCAATGTGATCCCGTCATGAGGCCACGAAACCATAACCACGAAATCAGCAGAATTCTGTCGCGTAATGTGGACTCACTCACGGAGAGAAGGGGCTGGGCTCTTGGCTTGACTTGTCTGGCGGTCCTCAGCGTGTGCTTTCCAAATCCCCCGAATGTCCCGAACAAACGGGACCCGTACGAGTGAGTTTGTTCTCTGTACGCGCGTTGCCTTTTAAGTCACTTTGCCCACGGAAGGACTCCCATGACAGGCCACGACGCTGGTCACACCTCTGATTGTCCCGTTTGGTATGGTAGAAATGTGTGTGTGTGTGTGTGTGCGTGTGTGTGTGTGTGTGTGTGTGTGTGTGTGTGTGTGTGTGCGTGTGTGTGTGTGTGTGTGTGTGTGTGTGTGTGTGTGTGTTCATTTATCTCTATCTGTGAGGGGGCAAGGGACTGTGTGCAAAGGCCATTGTGTTGGGCAGGAAAACTGTCTGAGTCGACTATCTGTCAGCATGAGGGTGTCCTACGGAGTGTGTGTGTGTGTGTGTGTGTGTGTGTGTGTGTGTGTGTGTGTGTGTGTGTGTGTGTGTGTGTGTGTGTGTGTGTGTGTGTGTGTGTGTGTGTGTGTGTGTGTGTGTGTGAGTGAGAGAGAAGTCGTGCCCGTCGTGTGAGTATCCGTGTCCATCCACTCGGGGCCATTGTAAGTGAAGGCCGGGAGATAACGTTTCCTGACCCCGCTGCGCCCACGTCTTCATCGCCGGCCGTCGATGATGTCATCTCTCTCTCAGACCACAACAAGGGCGTCTTGGCCGGCTGGAGCAGGGGGCCCCCGCCGCCGGCGCGTTCAAAGAGCGCCCGCCCGACCCTGCGCTCTGCCCCCGCCGCCCCTCTGGGTTTCTGCCCTGTTGGACCCGATAACAGCCTCCCTCCTTGGCCTCGGCTCACACGAAAAAAAACCTCGAGGAAACAACAGGGATGGAAAAACCTGGCACCTCATAATCAAAGGTGCAGTCGGGCGTCTATGGAGTATCCGATGCAATGGTACCACCCTCTAAGCGATAGGTCTTAGCAGGCGTGTATTTGATATTTTGCACATTTTTGTATCTGGAAGTATATTATAGTCAATATTTTTTATGTATCACTACTTCCTATCATTGCCATGTCTCTTATTAATAGTATGGTCGATGCATAGTTTCTCATCTGCCTGAAGACAGGGACTCCTCACCGTGGATTCCCAGCATCCCATCATCCAGAATATTGGACACTTTGCGATCGCGATCGATGTTCGTTTCATTCGTTTTGTTTTATTGTTCCCGTGTAAAAGAGATATCGGAGGCCGGGAAACGGAGAGAGCGAGAGAGAGAGACAGACAGACAGACAGACAGACAGACAGACAGACGCGCGGTGAGAGTGTGAGAAGTCGTTTAATGGCGAGGAAACAAGCAGAACCGGTGAGGCGGAGATAACACACTCTGCCCTGCGTCGCCAATGAAAAAAAAGAGAGAATTGGAAAAACGGCTGACAGAATGAGGAATGAAAGAGAGACAGGAAGAGAGAAAGAAAGACATCTTGCCGTCCTGGTTTTGGTTGTTTTGGTAGTGGTGGTGGTGGTGGTGGTGGTGGGGTGGTGGACTTTAAGGGGAGGTAGAAGCGTATCTGAAAAGGAGAGGGGAAGGGAAGGGTGGGGTGGGAGGGTGCCTGGCTTCTGAAGATAACAAGCACCTCAGCTGCAATGGCAGATCCGAGTCAGCTCCGCCAGAGTCGGTGTGTTTGCGGAGCAGGAGTCGGCTGCGGTCCGACGGGATGAGACGCACGCCGAACGTCTCCAAAAATCGCCGCCGGTTTCCCAGGGGGTGGACGGGTGGGATGACGATGAGGAAAAGTTGAAATGACTTCAGAAGGAGGGCAAAGATGCTAAAACAGTGAAGCTCTGGCCCAGCCGGCCTCACAATGTCCATCGCTACTGCGTCCGTAGGTAACCTGGTGCCCTTCCCGTACTTTCAAACATGTCTCCATAACTTAACCACAGTGAGATATGTGAGCGGCTGGATTATTCCTTCTTCCCAAATATACGTAGGTTTTTCTCTTTATTTTTTGAGGCCTAAACTTTTGGTCACCACAATCCCAGCATTCAACGCATTCATGCATGCCTCCACCGCATCCCACCCAAACCTCCCATCTGATCGCTACGTACAGCCGCTTAACGGAAAGTGCCCAGCAGGAAGTCCCCACCCCTACAACCAACAAAGCCATCGCCCCAATCACATGGTGTAGGCCACCCAGTAGATGACGTTGACCACGGCGAAGGTGAACGGGAACACGGCCCTGGCGTAGATGTCGATGGTGTCGGCGTCGATGGGCTTGCACACGCACTTGGCGCAGCACTTCCTGTCCTCCTCGCTGTCCTCCGTCTGCCGGGACCCCCTCCTCCTGTGAGGCTCCTCCCCGACGCTGCCCCTGCCCCCGCCGGTGCCCTCGGCGCCACCCCCGCCCCCCTCCGCGGGGGTCTCCGTCCCCGAGCGCTGGCTGCGGCTGTGGCGGTTGGAGATCATGACACCCTGGTTCATGCCGGTGACCGAGAGGGAGAAGAGAACCATGGCCTGCTTGCCGTTCTTCACGATGGACTGCGAAAGATGTGGAACGAAGAATCAGAAGAAAGATATGGAGAAATGTTATACAATATACAATATACTCTTACTTTATGGTAAGACTCCTACTTGGAGGTAAGACAACGGGCTTGAAGCCAGAAAGATTGTTAATCGGCACGATAGCCAATTCAGATCAGTGACCGCTTGGTTCTGTTAGTGAACGTGCTACCAGAGGAAATCTAGCAGCGTTTGACCCTTTTCACAATCAATCAATCCCGAATTCTGGGTCTTTGTGCCATATTTCCCTCGTCCTCGGTCTCACCTCGGAGCCCAGCTTGCTGGCCTTGACCTTGGCCTTCTCCTTCAGCCGGTAGTCGGCGTTGTAGTGAGCGAAGGCGTACTCTATGAGCGCGGCGAACACAAACACGTAGCAGATCCAGAAGTAGACGTCCAGGGCCTTGATGGCGGAGGCACGCGGCAGGGAAGAGCGCGCGCTCACCATCAGGGTGGTCATGGTGAGCACCGTGGTGATCCCTGCAGGGGGGGAAAGAGAAAAACATGCCCACGGTGGACCGGCAGTGGACACCGTCGACCGACCGGGCGGAAAAAACAGAGCCGCTAATACTGACCCAAGGACACTCTGGCGGGCACGGCAGACTGGCTGATCCAGAAGGAGACCCAGGACATGGCCACCAGTAATATAGAAGGCATGTAGGACTGGATGATGTAGACGCCCCGGTTGCGTCTCAGCTCGAAGCGGAGGCTGAGTCGTGGGAAACGTCCGGCTAGGGAAGCAACAGCGGAGAAACGGGAAACCCGCGAGTTACCGACACTTTTAGCGTCGCTATCAGACTGGGTAGCGCTCGGTGGCTCAAAGCTCCTTTTCTGGGGGCGGCGTGTCTTGGTGCTGTGTTTCTTAAGGAGGAATCTTTACGGAAACAGGCGCCGCGAGTCCTGCAGCAGCATCTTCTATGAGGGACTGAAAAAAGCTACGCTGAAAGCCCGGGAGCTAAAAGGGAACTCAAGAGGCGGCGGTTACGGCTGTCTAAGGATTTTGACACAGGCAGCGCTACGTGCTGCTGTGTTGTTGTGGATACTCGCGCGGCGCCCCCATCTCGAGCGGGAGCGGTCGCATCTCGCAGCCCCCGGCGCCGCACTTCGAGAGACCCCTCGCCCGCTCACATGCGCCCCCGGTGGCGAAAAAAAAGCAGAAAACCTCATATCAAACATATCACAAATGTGCTGGCCCCTGCAGCGAACCTCTCGACATGATTCATTCCTTCTATGCATAGGATATGGCCACGGAGCCGGTGTACCCTGTGTGTAAAAAAAATAAAAAATAAAATAAAAAATCCCCACTTCAAAAGGAATCTGCAGTCGTTTCCAAGCATTCCCCTCCTCGTGTGTCAGACGGAAAAAAAAAATACTTCTCAAAAACAGTTCAATATGCATGAGACGCTCAATACACATCTGAGGGATTTTCAAAAAATGGCCACCCCGGCAGCAAACTTGACGAAAGGAGGGAAAACGCCCGATTCGAGGGGAAAAAGAAAGAAAAAAAAAGGGGGGGGGGGGACGCTCACCCCAGGGGGACGCTCACCCCAGGGGGACGCTCACCCCAGGGGGACGCTCACCCCAGGGGGACGCTCACCCGATTTGAAGTTCATCATCTCGGTGACGAAGCGGTAGTCGGTGATGGTGAACTGGGACAGCTCCAATTTGTCCAGGCCGTGGATGTGCTTCTGACTCTCCGACCAGTGGTAGACGATGTCCTCCGATGAGTAGCCGTCTGTGGGGAGGGGAAAGAAGGAGGAAGAGGAAGCGGAGGAGAGAGGAGGAGGAGAGAGAAGGAAGGAGAGGAGGAGGAAGAGGAGGAGGAGGCAGATTTTTATGAGGCCCGTTTGCTTGGCAGTGTCCTTTCCCACAGGGGAGTGACTTCTCCTGTGACGCCGCCTCGTATCGGGACAAATACACCGTACCACTTCTCCTCCGGAGGTCCAACTTACAACTCTCCAGGTCCAGCATGCACTCCTGTTCGTCCATGGGGTACTTGGTCAGGTCCATGTCGCAGGCCACCGTGGACGTGATCCTAGGACGGGAACAGTCGACACGTCACTGGAACTGGTGGGTGGAGGAAAGACTATTTTTTTTTATTTTTTGGAGATTTGGGCTTTTTACGGGATTGCTCTGTGAAAAGATTTGTTCAGTTCGTTCAGTCCCACCGATTCAGAATCGAACGTCCAACGGCGTTCGATTCCCGTGTGAGCCCCGTGTACGTCCCCCGAAAGTTCTGAAAGAACCCTTTGGACGCAGCAGGACTCTTTGCCACTTTTTGGCTTTGGGATCTAGGCCGCGTCCGCGTGGTGACCGCACGTACCGGCTGCTGTAGAGGATGACGCCGTCGGGCTGCAGGCGGATCAGCTTGTTCTCCACGGTGACGTCGTGGAACCAGGCCGACTTGGCGTTGACGATGAAGGTGTCGGGCAGCCAGAGCTTGTCCACGAAGCGGCTGTCCAGCCCCAAGGTCTTGTTGGTGTGGTTGTACGACAGGCGGTCGTCGCGCCAGCTCTGGCGCAGGAACACCGTCATGGTGTACTCCTGGACACCAGAAGGAGACGGAGGTTTCCAGAGCAGATCTGACGCTGTAAGAGGACTTGTGATAATGTTGACGTCACATTCAATTACGTCATTTAGCAGACGCTTATGCGAGTGTAATTGCCACACATTGGGAATGGAATATATTTGGATTTTGGGGAGGACAGCGGTGTAACATGTGATGACACGTCACACTGTTGTCAAAACACAGGCACAGGTTTGAAATTGGTGTCATCTACATAATAATTATAAAAACAATACATATAAATACAATTAATAATATGTTGTTTATTGTCAAATTTATTTCTGCATTTGCTGTTTTCTTTCTGAAAAATAGCTGTGACACGGTCGTCATATTTTGCAATATAACCTACTCATGAAGGAAAATGGCAATTCATTAATATATTCATATATATTATTATTATTATATATATTATTATTCATTCATATAATCATGTATTCAAATGTATTTTTTAATATACTGCATTATATTTTTCATTATATATTATTTATGTATATTATAGTATATATAATGATATATAATTATATAATATATATTATTATATAGTATATATAATATTTCATTCTATTATATATATATAATTACACATATTATAAATAATGATATATAATTATATTATATTCATAATTATCTACATTATATTATATATTTTATATTTTGAAACAAATGTTTAAATGTCTCTTTGATTTTCCACGTATGATAACCAGTCACAATAACTTTTCCCTTTGCGTGCAGGTTTGGTAAAGGGGGCGTATATATTGGGAATCGCGCCCGACATCTCCGAGTCATTTCTGTTTTTTGTTTTTTTTCATACTTTCCCGCAACAAAAAAATGAATAATCGGTGAAAGCATGAAATTGTTAAAACAACCGAACCGATGTGTACTGCACGGCCTCAAACCGACCGCTTCACCCCCCAAAAGGTCCTGGGAGCGGAACCAACCGCCAGCCAGGTTTAACTGACGGATCATGGAAAGGGCTGGGCCACGCCGGCAACACGCCACATGCCCAGCGACACATCCATCGACACGCCCGGCGACACGCCCATCGACACGCCCGGCGACACGCCCATCGACACGCCCGGCGACACGCCCATCGACACGCCCCACGACACGCCCATCGACACGCCCGGCGACACGCCCATCGACACGCCCGGCGACACGCCCATCGACACGCCCCACGACACGGCCATCGACACGCCCGGCGACACGCCCATCGACAGTAAAGGAACCTGACAAGAGGGTGTGCTGTACGTTACCATGTTGGCCTCTGAGATGTGGTCAATGCTGGCTACCTCGATAGCCATGGCCACATTCACCGGCGGGCCTGCGGAAAGACATGTGAGGAGAAAGAAAGGGGCAACCCACCACCACCACCCACCACCACCCACCATCTCCACCACCACCACCCGCCACCCACCACCCACCACCAACCAATTCAATTCAAATCTCGCAATCCTCCACCAACAAAGCATCGTCCGGTGCACCCACGGCAGACATTCATGGACTTACGGGGGAAAGCCATGATGGTGTGGCGCATGATGATATGGCACATGATGGTGTGGCAGCGCTTTGCCAGGCGAGTTACACCCAACAAGAAGGAATCATGCATACCCCCACCCTCCTCTTCATCTTCCTCCCCCTCCAATTGCTCCTCTTCCTCCTCCTGCTCTTACTTCTCCTCCTCCTCCACTTCCTCCTCCTCTTCCTCCACCTCCCCTCCCTCTTCCTCATCTTCCTCCTCCTCCTCGTTTTACCCCTTTCCTCCTCCTCTTCCTCTTCCTACTCCACTTCCTCCTCCTCTTCCTCCTCCTCCCCTCCCTCTCCCTCATCTTCCTCCTCCTCCTCTTTTTACCCCTTTCCTCCTCCTCTTCCTCTTCCTACTCCACTTCCTCCTCCCCTCCCTCTTCCTCATCCTCCTCCTCCTCCTCTTTTACCCCTTTCCTCCTCCTCTTCCTCTTCCTACTCCACCTCCTCCTCCTCTTCCTCATCCTCCTCCCCCTCCTCTTCTTCCCCCTTTCCTCCTCCCCTTCCTCTTCCTCCTCGTCCTCCTCCTCACACTGTACCAACGTATCCCAATAAACATTTATGTCAAATCTGTTATGTCTCTATATAGATGCATACAGTAGGTTGTGGATTTTGAAGTCATGGTGGACTTTAAAACTGTATCGTTTCAAAGGGGATTGGGAGGCGTTGCTTTCCTTCCATTGACGTGGCCTCACTCCTTTGAATGTGGTTCCACATTTATGTTCCAGCCTGATTAAGGGACACGCCTGGATGATAAATGATTAAGGGATACAAGTCCATCCAAGGGGAATAAGGGAACAGCCCAAATATGTCGACGATTCCCTGACGGCCAGTAGCAGCCTTCCAGTGATATAGTAATCTATGCTGTATCATGTACTTCTACGGTATATACTGTATGTAATATCTTTGATTTCAGTTCCAACATGGCAAACAGTGCACACAATGCTTGAACATGGAGACAAATGAAAGGAGCGCCACACACACACACACACACACACACACACACACGCACACACACACACACACACACACACACACACACACACACACACAACGTGGCATGTGGTGCCGGGCGGTGATTCGTTTACTCAGCATTTCCACCTGTGCTGAGCTGAGTTAAGCTGTGAGATTGAGAAATCTATCGCTGTAGCCATTGGATGCTTCACATGTTTCCAGCCATTCTTAACAAAGACGAACTCGGAGCAAATTCATTTGAGACCTTAGGCCTGTGTCGGGAATACGGAATTCCACAGAATGAAATGCAGATAACCCCATCCCGCCCCGCCCCGCCCCGCCCCCGGGTGCGTGAGGTTGAGTTATGTTAAGGATGGCTGTAAATGTGAACGGCCCTGAAATGTGCTCCAATGCCACGAGCTGTAGATCTCATACTCACCTCCTATCCCAGGGCGAAAATTTCTTGCATAGCCCTTCATTAAATCATCCAGATTAGGCAACCAGGATATTTCAATGCCTGTACCTACATAGTCCCCAATGTCACTCAGCATGGCCCTACAGGGGAGGGGAGACAAGCACACACACAGCGGCCTTGAACCAGAGGAGTCCCCGGACAGAGGCTGCAACAGAACAGTTAAGCTGCACAGTGATGGAGTAGCTCTGGTGTGTGATGTGGCACCACGCTCCTCAGGACGCCATCGCTCTACAACATGGAGATGTACTGTATCTCTGTCAACTACACCCAGATAATAAGAAACAGAAAAAACGATAATACTCCTAATAATGTGGCTATTACTTTACCAAGTCCCACAACAACATGAAGTGCTGTCAACATGGACATGAAGGAATAAAAGCATTTTAAACGCCTCAGTTGCCACAAGGGGGCAGTGTTCTCACCCGGAACTGCAGAGGGCAGGGACATGATGTTTGCTCAAGAAATAAGGTTGAGCTGTGGTTTCCTCTTGAGATAAGAGCGCTGACATGGGAGCGTGTGAAGGGAAGATCAGATTTATACTATTCTACTGTCTAAATGAAAATAAAGATAAGACAAATGAAAAAATTAAAAAAAAAATATAGACCTATAGCTCATGTGGTTTACATGTATATGTTTTAGTATGGCAGCAGTAGGGAAGAAAGTGGCTTAATAGCTTATTTATATATATATATATATATATATATATATATATATATATATATATATAAAGTTGGAAAACAGATTCATTTATTTCAACTCGATTGTGATTTTCACTGCTCTATTTTGGGAGCAAGGTCAGACTTGGGACTGGGAGCCCTGACAGGAGTAATGAATGAATCAATCAGCGATTCAACCCAGGGGGGCGGGGTGGGTGGGGTGGGGTGGGTAAGGACGAAGCTAAGGGCCTGTGACTGACGGGGGCCCTGAAAAAATGATGACAACATTAGGGTGGGGCCCAATCTGATATCTTTTCATGGGGCCCAAAATCCCTGGTGGCGCCCAGACTTTTCAAAGGGAAACAGGGTTTTTATTCAAAGAGCCGAGAGGAGGCCGTCAGCAAATGAAATGAAACTAAATTAAATGTCAGTTTTGACTCCAAAAATGGCACTTTCCATTATTTGCCGTGATTATTTCCTGACAACTGCTCCATCTAGCCATATGAATGGGATTCACTCCTTGAATGTAAAAAAAATAAAAATTAAATAATTACAATAATAACAATAATTATTATTATTGTTATTATTATTATGATTAAAAATAACAATATTAATAATACTAAAAACAATGTTGAAATTCAAATTGTTTAAGCGCCTCTTCTTCCCTGTTCCCATGACGACTCTCGCCAAATGAAAATGCTCCTTCCTCGTTCTCCTCCCACTCTGGTTTTGACAAACAATATGTTTATGGACTAAACGGCAACAACACAAAACCCCGACAGGGTCTCGGTGAAACCCAATAAAAGGCTTAATTAGCCTTTTTGGGCTTTGACGCCAACCCTGCCAGCTGCTGCTCACCACATGAAAACAGCTCATTAAAATGTTCCAAAAATGTGCACGGCAATTATTATTTTTTATATCTGTGTATTAGAGCTGTGGGTTTATACCAAAGTGGGGGATGATGGGATTTAACGGGCTCCGCCGTTTCGGAATTGAGCTGAACCTCTTACTAACTTAAATTCCAAACACACGCACGCACACACACACACACTCTCTCTCACACACACACACTCTCTCACACACACACACTCTCTCACACACACACGCACGCACGCACGCACGCACGCACGCACGCACGCACGCACGCACGCACGCACGCACGCACGCACGCACGCACGCACACACACACACTTCGGCTTTGAATATCTCCTAATGATGAACGCCTGTTGTTATTAACAGCACAGAACAGCCAGCCGATGGGACTTTAAAAATAGACAAAAATAAAATAAACATGGAGACATTAGTTCCGTAGTCTGAGCCCTGTTGTGAATTTTATCATTGTTTTGTCGAACGGGAAGTGGCTGAGGCTGTTCGTTCGTCCTTCAGGCTGACATCGTCGGCTTGCTCCCCATTAGCGACGTCTCATGGAATCGGGTTCTATTTACGTCGCTTCTGTTAGTAGAATAATAATTTGAATAGCTGAAATAATAGACGTGCAATAACACTGAACACCAACTGTCACAACCTAGTGAAGACATGGAGCATGGGTGTGTGTGTGTGTGTGTGTCTGTGTGTGTGTGTGTGTCTGTGTGTGTGTGTGTGTAGGGGGGGGTACGTTTACATGCGTAATGGGGGACGCAGGGCTGTTTTTGTTTCCTTCAATTGGGAAAGGGAGGAGGATAAACACAAGTCAAATAAAAACACTGTTTTTATTTGTTTTCCTTGGAGAAGGGGAGAACGGGACGTGCAGGTTCACTTAGGTGTCGGGCTGGCTCTGCGACACAGGAAGTCACACTCGTGTGGTCCCCCCTCACTGATCGTTTGGCCCCCACTCACTGATCGTGTGGCCCCCCGCTCACTGATTGTTCGGCCCCCGCTCACTGGTCGTGTGGCCCCCGCTCACTGGTCGTGTGCCACGGTTGTATCCCTAAACATCCCCATAGAGTGTTGATGCCAGGGGCCCTGCATAGAATAAATGATCATTGTAGTTTATACCCATGTCAATAACCTCTCCTGTGCATAGAAGCACATTTGTATTTACTGTATATTTTTATATACTGTACTGTGAGTATTTCTGTTCTGTATTCCTTGACTATTCTGTATATTTTTTTATTATATTCCACTTTGTTTCAATTTTACTTTTCTTTTCATTCTATTCCAGTTGATATGGTTTCATTACATTTTTTTCTCGGACTGATTCTCATCTGATGTTTTATATAAACCAACCCTCCTCTTCTCTGCTGGATTATAATATCATTTAATATTCATTTTCCTTCGCGTGCGGCTTTAAGAACCTTAGATGTCCAATATGAAACACCTTTCCCCCGATAAAAGGTTCAGCAGCCGAAAGCAAGAAGGAAATCTCCTCCCTTCTTTCTTTCCCTTTTCTTTTTTTAATGGACGTTGGTTGGCTTATAATAATGAAACTATCTGAAACTGGCAGTGAAACTTGGCCGACGCCTGTAAAAGTGGCTTTGGACCCCAGCAGAAGGTCCAGCCTCCGCACGATAAAAATCTGCCTATTATTGGAATATATTGCTCACACAAGCGATAGTAACAGTAATGTGCCGAGCGGCTGCAGATTTTAGGGACTGGCACAGTGGGGGGGCAGGAAAACTAAAGATTAAAAAAAAGAATAGAACTTTAATATATAGTTTAAGAACTAATTCGACGATAATAGTTGATTTAATTTAAATAGGGTGAAGGTGCACTGGGTATATTGTTAGATGGAGGGACGGGGGCGGGGCTGTTCTTTTCGTTTGGAAAATTGAAAATAATACAATTTGTTAATATTTTAATTTATTTTCATTATTTGTTTTCATTATTACACTTTTTTTATTTGTACGTTTTGGGAGGGCGCTCGGAAAAAAACTGTTTGATTACCAGTGGACGAGCGTGAGGTGAAGGTGGAGGTTTGTGATTACACCATCGGACAGAGGGTGCGTGTCCAGGACTTACGCACACACATACACACACATACACACACACACACACACACACACACACACACACACACACACACACACACACACACACACGTGTGTGTTTCCTTACATAAGGTGCTGGTGTTTAGGCCTCACTTAATCCCAGAAAAGCCACGTTGTGTTTGAGCTGTTTATGTATCTGCTCAATAAGAAATATCCACGTTGTACCTCAGTCTGTTCCTTTTATCCCAGCTCAGCGTTTTATAATTGAGCTTACTCACTAAAACCACTACGGGTTATGGCGTCAGCTACTGTATGTAAATGTATGTGTATATATACCATGTGTATGTGTGTATGTGTATATATATATGTGTACATGTATGTGTATATGTGTATGTGTACATGTACAGTATGTGTATATGTATGGGTATATGTACACTATGTGTATATGATATATATACATAGTCTACATATACCACACATATACACATACTGTACATATACATACACATATACACATAGTACATATAGACAAACAATATTATTGCATGTCTATATGTACTATGTGTATATATGTACATATATGTACAGTATGTGTATATACTGTATTGTATGTGTATGTATTGTATGTGTATTTGTATTATGTGCATATGTATATGTATGTGTGTATATGTATGGGTATATGTACAGTATGTGTATTATACTGTATGTATATATGTACTATGTGTATAAGGGTGAATATGTACAGTATGTGTATATGTATGTGTATGTGTATGTACTATATGTGTATACATGTATGTGTATATACTATATGTGTATATGTACTATGTGTATATGTATATGTGTATATGTATGTGCATATGTACTGTATGTGTGTATATGTATGTTTATATGTATGCACAATGTGTATATGTGTTTGTGTATATGTATGTATATACCACATGTATATATGTATATGTACGGTATATATATATGGTTGCAAACATGCATGTTTGCAAGTATGCATAGTATGCATGCAGTAGTGACGTAGAGGGTAAATTTAAATTGCAATATTATCCATACGTAAATATATATATATATATATATATATATATATATATAAATGTCTACTGTATTATTTAGTTAGTCTCATGCATGTCACATTGTCTTTATCTTCATTTTAAATTCCTCTTTCCTCAATTACCGTCTGCGTCACTACTACATGCACCGTAAACTCTGAGGCCGGTGCAGCACCGCCTGCAGCACAAACTCACCCCCCCCCCCAAAGAAAACCACTTCAATAACGACTTGAGCTCCCGTCAAACGCACAGCGTCCGCGATGCGCGCCGTGTTTGCTTTTTACGTCAACCCCACTTGAGCCGGGAGGCAGCAGCACCCAAGCTGGAAGGATGCTGCCGTGAGCGGAGCCGGGCGAGGTAACGGATGAGCAGCTCTTAATGAGACGGATAAGAGGGAGACGCCCAAAAAAGCTGGAGCTGCGGTAATTCTATTCTGACGTGCGTGTGCGCGTGCGTGCGTGTGTGTGTACAGCAATGCCCCCCCACACTCCTCACTGTACTTGGAATACAACAAAGCAGCGAGGGGGGGGGGGGGGTGGAAATCCTATGACAACGGCTGTAACTCTCTCTCCTGGCGGACGGCCGCGGGGAACAAAGGCGCGGCTTTGTTCACAATCCACCCAAAGCTGAAGCTTAAGTGATTTCACCTTTTGCCCCCGTTTTATTTATTTATTTGTTTTCATTCACCGGAAGCACTTTGCAGCCCCCCCCCCCTCCGAACACGCTTACGGACGTTAGAGCTTATCGCCGGAATACGAGTGCAGTCACAGGGACAGTGGGCGCTGAGATCGAAACGTCATGGTCGGGTTGGGTGGTGCACCACCCGACCTGTGGCCCTCCGATCACGGCAGAGAGGGTTTTGCGGGACGTCCGGGTGGTTTGCTCATGGTGCCGCGGCGAGGGAAGCGTTCCGTTGTTTTAGTGCTTCCTCTCCCGTTCCGCATGACGTCGCGTGCAGCGTTGACTGATACTGACGCTGACGGCTGAAGATGACCGAGGCCCCCCCCACACACACACGAGCACACGCACGAGCACACGCACGAGCACACGCACGCGCACGCGCACGCACACGCACGCAAAACACCCGTAAATGGTGTGTGACGCATGTTCAGTGTTACTACAATATAATATAATCTATTAATCTGATCCATCTGTGATAGCCCCCCTTGGGGCCACTCTGATCCACGTCAAAACCACGGTCACCACACTCACAGTTTTTCTCTCTTTTTCAGCTCAAACAGTTGACTGTGCATCCATATGCAGGTTTTCCCTTCCCTGTAGCACAAAAAAAAAACGGTATTGGTATGGTATTGGTATTGGTTCGTGGATACAGTCTGCTGGTACGTATGTGTGATGCAGAGGCTCTCAATGTGGGGCCTGGGGTCCCAGGGGGTCCCCCGAAAAATGATTAATAAGTAATTGTCAACATTATTCCATTCAGCGACGTTAAGCGCATTAGAGAATGTACAATAATGAGGGTTTTGAGGAGAGATTTACTCTTATCTCTGTGACTGTATCACAGCCAGGTACTTTATGGGATTTTGACTGAATCGCCATCTCACGGTAAAAGTCCTCCTCAGATTGGAGTCCCGGAGAGCAAATGTCGTCAATAGGGGTCCGTGGCCCTAACGAGTATCAAATGAAAGGTCCCTGATGTGAGGAAAGGTGGTGAATCACTGGGGTAATAGATGCGTAGCGCTGTATGCATGCGTGGAGGTGGAGGCCTGAGGGCGGAGGATGACATTCTCTGCCGCACATACACAGACCCCCCCCCCCCCCCCCCCCCCCCCCCCGCGCCCCCAAAGAAAAAAAAAAAAACATCCGGCTGGTTGGGATTCATCTGGATAAAAATTATGCATATGCATTATGCAAATAGTGTCATTGGGAACACCAACCAGATGCAGAGTGAAGTTTGTGACGCAAGCTGCTTTCCTGCAGGATATTCAGATCAGGGTCGTCAAACGGTTTTGGATTGACTGGTGATGATCCAACATATCTGAGTCGTGAGCTTTTTACATTTTTTTTTTTTTTTAACACTACCTCGCCATGGCCTCAATGTCGTGCTGTAGAGCTGTCGCCAACGCAATTAAGTGCCTTGTTATGGTCTGATCTCTGATCTCTTTATCTCCCAGAACTTATCGAGAAAGGTATTGACATCCAGATAGTGATAGTAGAATTGTTGCTGTACTGTTCTGGGATCCAGATAGTGATAGTAGAATTGTTGCTGTACTGTTCTGGGAAAGAGCATTATTGAGGAAATAGTAGGATTAATAATAATAGTAATAACATTAATAGTCAATAATAATAATAATAATA
This sequence comes from Zeus faber, assembly GCF_960531495.2. Classification (NCBI taxonomy): domain Eukaryota; kingdom Metazoa; phylum Chordata; class Actinopteri; order Zeiformes; family Zeidae; genus Zeus; species Zeus faber. Next base: position 4,337,726 of record NC_137194.1, on the reverse strand, counting down.
ATAATAATAACAATAATAAAAATAATAATATTAATATTAATACTAATTATAATAATAATAATAACATTAATAGTAATAATAACATAATAATAACAATAATAATAATAACAACATTAATAGTAATAATAATAACATAATAGTAATAATAATAATAATAATAATAATAATAATAATAATAATAATAATAATAATCGTATTATTATTATTGACAATAATAATAGTAATGGTGATGGTGGTGATGATAATAACAGTAATAATAATAATAATAATAATAATAATAATTAATCATGTAAAAAAATGTTTTGTCTCACCTGGTGAAAATGTTCCCCCCCCATGAAGAGCAGGGTGAGGCTCGACAAAAGAAAAGTTAGGATCCCATTCCACCGGCTCCGGCAAAAATAAATAAACAAAAACTTTCCGGGATTCGGAAATAGAGAGAGAGAGAGAGAGAGAGAGAGAGAGAGAGATGGAGCTCAGACCACCTCAGAGGAGCGCCGTTGGCCGCGGCATGTGGCCGCACTGTGGCCCTCGGTGCGGGGCTGATGCTGAGACATGATCCGATACGTGCTCCGCGCTCCAGGACCAACGCTGCTCAAAGGCGGACGGAGCGACGCTGGAGGATGAGAGAGGGATGGAGAGAGAGGGATGGAGAGAGAGGGATGGAGAGAGAGGGGATGCGTACAGTATATAGAGAGAGATGGAGAGAGAGAGGAGGAGTGAAGCGTCTGACAGCACAGGAGTTGGTCTGAAGCAAGTAGAAGGAGGGAGGGAGAGAGAGAGAGAGAGAGAGAGAGGGAGGGAGGAGGGGAGGAGGGATGGAGAGAGAGATGGAGGGAGGGAGAGAGAGATGGAGGAAGGGAGAGAGAGAGAGGGAGGGGAGGAGGGATGGAGAGAGAGAGAGATGGAGGGAGGGAGGAGGGAGGAGGGATGGAGAGAGAGAGGGAGGGAGGAGGGAGGAGGGGATGGAGAGAGAGATGGAGGGAGGGAGGAGGGAGGAGGGATGGAAGGATGGAGAGAGAGAGAGAGAAAGATAGAGAGATGGAGGGAGGGAGGAGGGTGAGAGAGTGAAAGAGAGAGAGAGATGGAGGGAGGGAGGGAGGGGGGGGGAAGTGAGGGGAAGCAACTATGACAACAGGGGTTTGTTTAAAGCAAGTAGAAAGAGGGAAGGAGGGAGGGAGGAGGGATGGAGAGAGAGAGAGAGAGAGAGAGAGAGAGGAGGGAGGGAGGGAGGGAGGGATATGTATGGAGGGAGGGAGAGAGAGGTAGAGATACATGTGTAGAGAGAGATGGGGGAGGGAGGGGAAAGAGAGAGGGAGAGAGAGATGGAGGGAGGCAGGGAGGGAGGGAGGTTGGATGGAGATAGAGAGGGGAAGCGCTCTACAACACAGGAGTTGGTTTGAAGCAAGTAGAAAGAGGGAGGGAGAGAGGGAGGGGAGAGGGAGGGAGAGAGGGATACGTTTGGAAAGAAATGGAGGGAGGGAGAGAAAGAGGGGGTGGTACATATATGAGTGAGATAGAGGGAGGAGGGAGGGGGGAGAGAGATGGAGAGATAAGTGTGTAGAGAGAGATGGGGGAGGGAGAGAGAGTGAGCGGGGGATAGATACAGTATATAGTGAGAGATGGAGGGAGGGAGGGAGGAGGAATAGAGTGAGGGAGATATTTGAAAGGATGAATTTTTTCTATTTTAAAAACAAATAAAAATATATTAAGATGGAAAATAAGTATAAAATGAAAAAAATCACAATAATAATAATAATAATAATAATAATAATTATTATTATTATTATTATTATTATTATTATTATTATTATTATTATTATTTTAACAACCCCTCCATGCTCTCCTTATCAGAGGGATTATTCTCGCTGTTACATTTCACTATAATATCCATGTACGGTCATGTCAATAAAGTTCAATTGAATTGGATTGGATTGGGAGAGGGGGGGCAGGGGGCAGAGCGAGGGAGGTAGAGCCAGAGAGAGAGAGAGAGAGAGAGAGAGACAAGTGAGAGACACTAATCTGTGGACGCCGCCTCGCTTGGCCTCTGAGCGGTGTCAGATTAAACGGCCGTCGACGCCCTAGAGGGGGCGGGGCGGGCACCGGGCGGGGCGCGTGACGGGCTGGGAGGGGGCGGGGGGGGCCGCGGGAGGGGCCGAGGCCTCACGGACGGGGGGGGGTTGACGGGTACACAACGGCGTCATGGCACATCCCCGTCCTCCACTGACGTCAGGAACCGTCCGCCGGACACCCGGGGGATCAGGCGGATCCGCCAATCACGCCGTCCGATCGCGCTTGGCCCCGCCCCCCCACCCCCATGGAGTACAGCGCACGGCACGACGCGCAGAGCGACCCGTTCAAGGGACGTCGCTCCGTTTCGAGAGAGGCGTGGCTTGCACAGCCACTTCTGTCAGACAGCTCGACCGCGCCCCACTCTTCCGCGCCCTTATTTGGCCCGGCCTACGTGAGCAGCCGACCCCTCCCGCCCCGCCCGCTCTGCCGCGCTCCCTCCACCTGCCCTGCATCCACCCGTTGGGCTCTACTCTCCCATCGCAGTGGCCGGGGGTCGCCCCCGAAAATGGACCCGGACGCCCAAACTCAAACGACGCAAAATATACAAAGATAATTTTAAAGTGATTCACAGAGTTTTCCGTCAGAACTGTAGTTAATGTACACCCAGTGGTCCGCCATCTTGGTCTCATCCGGCCCCACGGCACGTTGATCTTTTTATTTGGGCTCAGGAGGACCAGTGAGAAGCGTCGCAAGTCAATATTGTCCCACCAAAAGTTATTTAAAGTGGTAATCCGTGACATAACAAGCCTGTATTGGGTGGATTACGCTGCGAAGCCGTCCCAGGATTCCGTTCGGACCCGAGGCGCCGTCTGTTTCCTGGAACGTCCAGGCGTTCCTCTGATCGACCGGCGTGGCGGGAATATCTTTGTCATCCGAGGGAGACGTTCTTTTTTTGTACACGTTCATCCATATCAGCGGTTTATTGACCCCAACTAACCACCCCGGGAGTGGCGGACCCCGCCGCCAACAGCAAAAACATAATGCTGAATGTACAAACATGGAGCGGCTGTTTCTTATGAAGCGCCAGCTAAAATAAGGTATCAAATATGAGATGACGGATCGCCACCTTGGACGTAAGCTACGTTACGGGCCGGGGAGAGCGCGGTGCCGTTCTGCGGCGGTTCCTTGCACCTGCCCTGGTTTCGCCCGCCCCGTCCCCGGGGGAGGGGAGCGAGAAAGCGACTCAGATTCAAAGCCGCCGTTCTCGCCCCCCCGGGGACCTCCCGCTCGGATCCGCAGCGCGAGTCATTTATATTAATACCAGTCTGCAATGCTCTGGATGGAAGACTCTCTCTCTCTCTAACACTGTCACACACACACACACACACACACACACACACACACACACACACACACACACAGGCCGACGCACTTTTGTACCACCTCGCTTCCCCCTCTCCGTGACGCGTTTTTTTACTTTTTCCCCCCTTCCCAACCTCCTCCCCTTCCTTTGTCGCAACGCTCCATCGCTGTTGAACCTCGGCTCCCAGTCGCCGGCGCCCGCGCAGGGCCGCGCCATGTTTCCCCACTGGCCTCCCTCTCCGCGGGTGTCTCTCATCCGCGCTTGACTCGCCGGCCCCCGGTGGCCTCGAGGGCCGGGCGGAGGAGGACGCTGCCAGGGAGGCTGAGGACGGGATCATCGGGTTTGTCAGTTTGTCACGTCACATCCGTCGAGAAGGACGCCTTTGAGGCACCGGGTACAAGGGTAAATTGTACGGGGATGGTAGCTCAGGCGGTAGAGCTGGTGGTCTAGTCATCTAAAGGTTGCTGGTTGGATCCCAGGCTCCTCCTGCTAGCATGCTGTAGTGTCCTTCAGCAAGACACTTAACCCCTAATTGCTCCGGATGGCTGCGTCCGTCGGTGTTTGAACAATTGTAAGTCGCTTTGGATAAAAGCGTCTGATCAATGACTAAATGTAAATGTAATGTAATGTAAATTCGGAGCAAAACAAACGTTTTTTGGCCGGGCTCTTCTGTGGTGTACACTGGAGCGTGCCGCGGCCTTCATTTTTCCATGATTTTGCAAAACTCAGATGTTATCTTTCTTTCAAAGCGTCTCGCTCACGAGGAAATGTCGCTGAGCTCGGCTTGATTGATATCATCGCTGGGGGGGCGGGGGGTGCAGACAAGGTAACCAGGGGAGCGTCATGAAAAGCCAAAGGAATAACTTGTTTTTCTCAAAAGTATTATTTCAATTTCATTTGAATTGGTTCCTCCAACGTGCAACCGTTTCTTCAATAAGAATATCGACACGTTTTGGACTGCTGCTGAGCAGAGATGGAGATGAAATAAAAAACAATCTCACGTCATTCAGCGGTGCCAGGAAGGCAGTCAATATTTAGGCAACCTGTTGTTTTTTTTTCCCTTTCTATTTTATTCTATTTTATATTCTATTTATTGTGCAAGAAAGAAACCTACATCTTTGAACCATCCGACCCCTGACCTTAAATTGTATCCCTTGAAGAAAAAATAGATCACTCAATCAATCAATCAGTCAACCAACCGTTATTTATTAAGAACAAAAATGTATAAAGAATATAATTGATAAATAACAGCTATTCATGGCATTATTTTTGAAGGCATCCTCACTTTACAGCATTTTTTCACAAATACCTAAAATGTTTGCACAGTACTACATCATAGTCATCCTGTTATTATTATTATTATTATTATTATTATTATTATTATTATTATAGACAGACAGACAGACAGACAGACTAACAGAGAGACAGACAGACAGACAGATAATCAGACAGACAGACAGACAGATAGATAGACAGATACTTTATTCATCCCCAGAGGAAAATTGCAACACATCCTAGCAGATCACAGCAATCAAAACAATAGGCAGTAATAACAACAATCAATAGAATAAAAATATGAGAACAAAGAAAAATATAAATAAATAAATAATATTTGGGAAATAAGTGAAATAAACAATAAAAACCTCCCAGTTAACTGTACACAATAAAAAAAAAAAGAGAAATAAACTTAAAAAAAAATAGAAAACATTATTATTATTATTATTATTATTATTATTATTATTATTATTATTGTTATTATTGTTATTATTATTGTTATTGTTGTTTTATCGTATTAAGCCCGTACCGTAAGCCCCGCCCCTACATGCATCGAAGAGCTGTCGTCATCTGTTTACGTGCGTTTCCATGACGACTGGGTTTCTCTCTGGCGCAGTCGTCGCGCTCGCCCCGGGGCCAAGTTTTTAAGACGAAAGAACAACAACACAAAACAAAACAAAACAAAACAAAACAAAACAAAACAAAACAAAACAACAAAGAAAACAGAAAAGCGGAATATGTGACAGAGCATCGAGGCGTGGCGCTCTCACGACACTTCAGCCACTTCTGACGTCACAACCGCACTCCCCTACCACGACGAGTCAGTCCATCTCACGGCGGATATTTGACGTCGTGAAAGCGAGTCTTGACGGTTTGTTTTAGTTTATTTTATTTTTTTATTTGCCCACAATAGGGGCTTGAAAAATGGACGAGCCTGGCAGAAGAACTCCGCCGGAGTTGGTGTGGGACAGTTCCAAGACCGCACCTGGCAACCCCCCCGCCTGGAACCACCAGGACGCCGCCGGTGAGAAACGGGACTATTGATATCTTAATTCATGTCAATTTTATCTATTTGGGAGTTATTTTTATTTGAGGTACATACGGGTTTTATTTGACACCTGTCCCATCCTAACGTGTTTGTTTTGTTTTGTTTACAACAGAACACATAACAATGTGCAAACAGAGCAGCTAGCATAGAGCTACAATAATAAACATGTGTCTTATCATTTTCGTAGCCTTTTTTTTATTTTTATTTTTTTTGCTGGCAGGATAAATCGTATAATTTCAAGATGCATTCACATTTTTTGTAATCAATAAATCCATGAACATTATGAAATTCTCTCAGTCATTTCGGCTCACTTAGTTAAAGCACAATTTGTTCACCCAAAGACGACTAAAAATACCAGCACTTCAAGGCATGGCGTTTGCATTCTTTTTTTTAAATTTACTGTTTGTTTTAAATTTACTGTTTGGTTCTTTACCATTATTATTATTTTGTTTATCTATTTATTTTTATTTGTATTTATTTTGACAGACGATGGGACTGGGGAGGAAACCTTTTGGGAGGAAGAGCCATCGCTCACTGCTGACCTGCAGTGGATGGAGGAGTTGTATGAGAGGTTCTTTTGCGCTCCCCGCTTTAAAAGTCATTAAAGTGATATTAAAGGTGCAGTGTGTAGAATTTAGTGGCATGTAGGTTGCACATTACAACAAACTGACCCCCCCCCCCCACACACACACACACACACACACACACACACACACACACACACTCACTTCCCCCTCACCACTCCCTTTCTGAAGCTGAAGCTCTTCATGTAGACATAAAGGCCTTATTCTAAGGTGATGAAAACACAACAATTCTTATTTTCATGGGACTCATTAGAGCATACTTGTGAATGTTGTATTCCATTTCTGGCAAGTCTGTTCTGTAAATTCTACACACTGCATCTTGAAGTTTTAAACCAATCAGCAGTGAAGATGTATCAGTGTGACTCTGTATATATGATGTTTTATAAATTTCATACAATACAGTTTTTGTTTCGATTTTTTTACATATTAATCTCATGACCTTTCCCAAATGTCACCTTTTGCATCGGCCCTCAAGGGAGGACGACGATGACCTTGCGGTCGGGGCCGCGGATGGCGGAAAGCTGAATTATGCAGAGACAGCACGGATGTTCAAGCTGAGACGAAACCTGGACCAGCTGGACCGCTCACACCAACAGACGGAGCATGAAGTGCTGAAAGCCAGGTCAGATAGGTAGATAGGTAGATCTATCGAGATGGAGAGACAGATAGATAGATAGATGGGTAGATTGATGGATAGATTGGTAGATACACTGTAGATGGATGGATAGATAGATGATAGATAGATGCATTGTAGATGGATGGATAGGTAGGTAGGTAGGTAGGTAGGTAGGTAGAATGGTAGATACACTGTAGATGGATAGATAGATAGATAGATGCATTGTAGATAGATAGATGGATAGATAGATGCATGATAGATAGATGGATGGATAGAAAGATGCATTGTAGATAGATAGATTGATAGATAGGTAGATCAGTAGATACACTGTAGATGGATGGATAGATAGATACATTTTAGATAGATAGATGGATAGATAAATGCATTGTAGATAGATAGTTGGATAGCTAGATAGATGGATAGACAGATAGATGCATGATAGATAGATGGACAGATCGATGGATAGATAGATGCATGATAGATGGATAGACAGATGCATGATAGATAGATAGATAGACAGACAGATAGATGGATAGATGCATGATGGATGGATTGGATGGATGGATTGTCGATAGATAGAAGCATGATAGATAGATGATTGATAGACATAAAGATGGATGGATGGATTGTCAATAGATAGGTAGATGCATGATAGATGGATAGACAGATGGATGGATGCATTATAGATAGATAGATAGATAGATAGATAGATAGATAGATAGATAGATAGATAGATAGATAGATAGATAGATAGATAGATGGATAGATAGATACATTGTGGGAAAACTGAGACGTCCCAGCAGCTCACATAAAAACTAATGGGCAGTAATACTTCCAAACAAAGCAATGAAAAATAAAGAAATTAAAAATGTCAATAAATGAGGAAACGTGAAATATACAATTAACCTCACAGTTAACTATACACTACACAGCACACTTTAAAATATGGGAGGTTTATGGAGAATAAACCTCAAATTTAGAACATTTTGGTGATATAAACCTGGAGAATGAACTGTTATACAACTGAATATAAAATATGGCAGAAAATAAACCTGGACATTAAAAATCAAGCAGTATAACCCGGAGATTTTAAGCGGGATAAACCTGAGGAACTGAATATACAGTAAAGTATCAGCAGGTACTGAACCAAGGGGTACAATGAGTTTAATCAGGGTTCTTACAAGGTCCTTGAGGCGCATGAAGTGCTTGAATGTCGTCGTGGAAAGATTCAAGATTCAAGAGGTTTATTCGTCACATACTTTCATACATATATGCAGTGAAATGTAAAACAGCCCCTTTTGTGCTGAAGCGCTTGAAAGAGTCCTTGAAAAATCACTGCGATCATTAAAAACCTGCTATATTCCCCCTGGTTTTGCTGTTCAAAGCGTAACACAATAAACATTTTTCCACCATCATTTTTTGCGATTTAACCTTGATGTCATTTTGAAATTCCAGAGTGGACCCTGTTTGTCCCTCCCATTGGATAAATGGGAGGGTAAAACCAGGGGCAAAACCAGGGGCAAAACCGGGGGCCAGCATCATTTCCCTGAGCCTCTCCCACGGCGCCATTGTAAAAATTAAATGTCCGTCGTTACAAGTCTTTTTTTATTTTTATTTTTATTTTTTTCTTCCCTTCTCCAAAATGCAACTTCTGTAAACTCCTAAGCACGTGGCTTTTAACTAATGTACCTTTTGCAAACTCAATGTGCTTAAATTTCCTCATTTTGCCGAAGCTCTTCGTTGTAGTCCGTTGTTTACGTTTTCTGTTTTTTTGCACTCCATTAGATAGCATGTGTGTGCGTGTGCGTGTGCGTGTTAAAATGTCCTTTATGTCACAGCAGACGCTCAAGATCCAATTAGCCTCAGTACCCTGAACTTGCCGACCGTCCTGAAAATGGATCCTCCGAGTGCTTTCAAACCCCACGCGCTTCCGTCTTGTTTTCATTCGGATTTCCGCGACGTGCCGGTGACCCCCTCTTTCCCCGGCGGTTCGCAGGGAACAGCTCAAAATCTGCCGTCGCAACATCGCCGGCATTGAGAGGCAGCGGGAGAGAGCGGAGAGAGAGATAGAGCAGCAGAAAGAGATGGAAGACAGGTGAGTTTTAGCCGCCGGCGAGAGACGCGCCCCGCCCCCGGTTTTCCCGCCTTTCCCTCACCACCCGCCGCCTGCCCTTGTGATTGGCAGCACGACCGTGTGCTTCCTGCGTGCCCAGCACCGGCGCCTGTGCCAGGAGCTGCTGGGGGAGGAGGAGCTGGAGGCCCGCATCAACACCGCTCTGAAGGCGCAAGAGTGAGTCCCCGACTTCCCCCGTGGCATTGATAACATCCATGTGTTATTATACTTTTATTACATAACAGCATTAATAGCAGAGTTTGAATAGAATTTCAGACCCAGAAACATTCTGAAATATATACTCAATTATTGAAATGTTTTACTTGTGATTGTGTGTGTGTGTGTGTGTGTGTGTGTGTGTGTGTGTGTGTGTGTGTGTGTGTGTGTGTGTGTGTGTGTGTGTGTGTGTGTGTGTGTGTGTGTGTGTGTGTGTACGGCGCTGTTTTGAGATTTTATTATTATTCGCTTCTTTGAGATCTTTATATTTTTGTCAGTTTCGTAACTTGTATGAAACAACATTTTCAAACACAACACGGTTCTTTTTAGTTTCGGTTCAATAAGGGAATGGAGCGCTGCGTGTGTTCCGATCGCTGCCTCGATGCCCATTCAGGGTTAAAACACATCAAGGACATCAAGGACATCAAGGACATCAAGGGCACCCCCAGCCCCCCCGCATGTGGCTGTCTGTGTCTCCTGAGACAGGGGTTCCCGGCGCCTGCGCCTGTCTTTATTTTAGAGCTATTTATTAATTTATTTTAATTTGTTCCTACAAATGTGGGTCAGTTTTTATTTCTCCTACATGCATGAAACAAAACGTTTAAACCGAGTAAAGGCACCGTCCCGTTCCAAATAAAACCTAAACCCCACGTTCGTGACGCTGTGCCCTGCATCTCCACATTGCTTTCCGTTACTTCGAGACTTAACGTAGTAAAAACTGGATGTTTTGTGTAAATACTTATATAATTAAATAAATAATAAATCCTGCACTTCTGTAACGGGGAGACTCTTTCCCGACCAGACTTTAACATGACGCCGTTTATTTATATTTATTTATTTTATTGTTTATAATTACTTGTTTTTTTTATCCATGAGGGTGGTTTTTTTTCAAAGTTAAGTTTATTGATGACCTGTTGACATTTATTTAGTTGATACATTTTTTTTTTTTTAAACAAGTGCACTGCACAGACGATATACAATACAGACGATAACATTTGTGTTAAATTAATGTTTATTTAAGCAATGTTGTCTCATTTGTTATTATTATTGTTATTATTATTAAATTGTTGTTTTTTATCAGATGCAAAAAAACAAAAACAAAATTAAAACATGAAATCAGTATTATAAATCGAATGTGGACCGCCCTGCTCTCTAAATATTGGCATCGGCCATTGAAAAACCCATTTTGGTCAACCACTGATCTGCCTTGTTGCGAGGCAAGTTTATTTATATTGCACATTTCAACAACAAGGCAATTCAAAGTGCTTCACATAAAACATAAAAAGCATTAAGACAGTGCATTGCAAGAAATGAATCGGAAACCTTGTTTTACTCTTTGTTATCAATTATTTCGCCTATTCCCCAAAAAATGTTTTACCTTGTCAAGGTGACGTCCTAACCCCGGAAAACTGGTCTGGAGATCGCTATGGCCACCATGGCTGTATCTCGCACGTGGATGGTCTTTGTTTCAGGCCACCCATCTTGTTCTTGAGTGTTCCTCCGTCATGGCTGCCTCCAGAGATGGGGACGCTCACACACACATTTAATGGTTTCAAAGATCACCACCTTCATATTTTGATTTTTAGGGGATAACACAGATTTTTCTCCTTATAATTGTGTTAATTTCAAACTTCAAGGGTCGTCTTTTGGCCAACTGGTAGAATTTACCCCCCAAACACAGTGCACGGCAGTTTATTTGGAGACTGTAAATCACCAGTAGGGGTGGTGTCCTCCTTAAGGTGTGTCTCTGTCTTATACCCCCATCAGGCCTCAAATCATAAAGGTCTCTAGATATCTAGCAAATGATAGACGCAAAATTTTACCAAATATAATATTAGAACCACAATTAGTAAAAATGGCTAAATATTCACTATTATTATTATTATTATTATAATTATTATTATTATTATTATTATTATTATTATTATTATAACTACAAGAACTTTTGTTTGGAGAGTTGTTTTGGTTTTCTGAGACGCCTGTGACTCTTGTCCCTTGATGTTTACCATGTTTCGGGTGAGCAGTTTGAAAATACCATCGAGGTTATTCGTCGACATTTTTATTGTTGTTTACATCCATACAAAAACATATATGTATACATAGACTGGAGCTAAATCTGCTGGAGGTGGAGCTCGGAAGGTCGTCGCCACTCCGGCGGAAGGTGCGTGAGAAGGAGCAGTTGTTCGAGAAGCAGAAGGACTTAGCGGCGGTGGCGAGGCTGCAGCAGGAGAGAAATGCCACCAAGGGCCTCCGGAGAATGAGACAAAATCTCAAAGAGTAAGGGGGCTGCAATATTGTTGAAAATTGTCGTAGTTGCAGAAACTTTTATGTTGAAATAATTCCTAATAACCAATGTGAGGCTCGTGGTGAGAGAACCTCCTGAGAGTTTTACCCAAGCAGTCCAGCATGGTGAGATGGGGGAGGATGTTCCCTGGCTTATCTGATGCTTTTCATGCGTGTGTAATAAATACAGTCAAGGTTGCACGGTTTGATGTCTTGCTTCTAGTACACAGGCAGACGCGCAAAAGAAGGAAGAGACTCGGTGTCAGAAGATCATGGAAGATGCTGAAGCCAACCAGAAGAAGTGTGCCAAGTATTTAAAAGAGACCATGAGAAGGTAAAAGGAGGAGAGAAAAAAAAGCTTTTAGCCCTCGAGTCTAAGCCAATAAAAGGGGGGACCAACACGATTAAAAACAGGAGGATAAAAAAACATTTAAAAAAAAATGTATCCTGCAATGTTGGGAGACAGGGTTGAGAGTGTTTTTACCTAATTATCTGGGAATTATTAGTTTTCTTTCCAGGACTAGGGGGAAAATGGGATATTTACAATAAACAAAGCAATATTGGTTTAAAGGAAAATTTTAATTCCAGGTTCTCAATATAGAGGCCAGGGACCCTCATGGGTCCTTCAAGGGATCCAGTGGGTCCCCAGTGAAATGATTAATAATGAAACTTTCATTTATAAGGCCCTTAGCACCATTAGACAATGTGCAATAGTAACTATGAAATCTCCCATCACACCCAACAATACAAACAACCAACAAGACGTTTATTTGAAGATACATAATCAGCCCTGTAGTGTTGAGATGCCCTCCTCTGAAGTGTGTGTGTGTGTGTGTGTGTGCGTGTACGTGTGCGCGCTCAGGGTGCGCCAGCAGGAGGCCGAGAAGGAGCAGGAGAGCCAGAATCTCCTGCAGAGGAGAACACGGGCCGTGAGGTCGCTGAGGGACAACATCGCAGCCACACACGTAACGTGCAATAAGAAATCAAGCAGAACAGGGTGTCGGCGGCTGAAGTCGAAGCGTTATCTGTTTCAAAATGAACGGTTTCCCTCGCTCCGGCCTCGCTGACAGGGTTTTGTGCATTTATCAAAGGAAAGCGTTTTGTCATGCATAATTGCACTCCCGGACGCCCCTCCAATCGATTGGTCACCGCTGTTTCTGCCTCGCCGACCCCGGCTTTTGCGCAGGAGAGCATCCGGACTCAACAGGACCGAGCCAAAGCCGTTTCCCAGAGGAAAGAGCAGCAGGAGCAGCTTCTGATGGAGTCGCTGCGGGCGGAGGGCATCAACAGTCTCCGGCACATTCATCAGCAGAAGCAGCTGGACGACTTTCAGCGGAAAAAAGAGTGCGTTTCCCTCCCCTCCGCCCGCTCGCCCGTCTCTCCTGCGCCCACGCCGCATGGCGTGTGGGCGCCTTCCTCTCGCCGCTCGCGTACGGTGGAGAGGTGTGACCCCCCCCCCCCCCCCCCCCCCCCCCCCCCCCGTAATGCGGTGTCGTTCGATTTGCTCCTCTCAGGGAATTCGCTCGGCGGCAGGAGTCCAACAGGATGGAGATCGTGACCAAAGTCCTGCGGGAGGAGGAGCAGCGTCGGGCGAAGAGGGCGCTGCCGTCGCAGGCGGGTCCACCGGAGGAGGCCCGCGCTGCGGGGTGGGCCAGGGAGAAGGTCATGCGCTGCCTGGATCCTCGGCCCCCGAAATTGCCGGCCAGACAGGGAACGGTTGTCCAGGTGAGAGAGTCAAGGAGTGCCACGCAGCTGTAGGGAAGCGGACGACTTGGGGAAGGATTAGATGATTTGGTCTCCAATCTTACCCAATCTGTCCATCCCATCATATGGCATACTACATGTTGGTGCTGTCATCCAGCACACTAAGGTATGTGAGTAAAAAGAACGATGGCTTCTCGGACACATATCATTGCTACAATATTCATTGATGACACCACATCACAGAAACCAGCGTATTACCCTCCCAGTGCATTGTGGGTAATGCTTGCCAGCCTAGAGTTTCAACGGATGTACTATGCCATCCTGGTACTCCTCCTATACTATTTGTGCATGCTGTGGTTTTTGAAATATAGCACTTGGCATGCAGTTCGACACTTATTAAGAATTGAGGTTCGTTTCATATTGGTTCATAACGTTTGTAATGAAGATTTCTATTTCCCATCTTTTAGAATAATTACAGTACCCACATTTAAGTCAATCCTTAAACGCACTTGTCCTCCCACAATACAGTTCCCTCCAGGGGAATGTTAGTGCCACCTATCAGACTACACCGCCACGCCGCAAATATTCAAATTCACATCATTACCAAGTTGCATTTCCGTGTGGGACACAAATAAAGGCGGCAGCAGCTCCTTGGCTCAAACTTTTAGACTCGCCTACTTCTCTGTAAATTACATCCACGGATTTTGCCCGTGTCTCTCAGGCTACCAAAGGTGTAGACTGGTACGACAGCAAATGCTGTGGAGTCCCCTGTTATCAAAGTCACATTTTGTTGGCAAAAAAAATTTGCCAGACACGGACGGGACCAAAACAATAATCACCGCCGCGCCGATGTCAAACAAGACTGAGAGCTCCGACGGAAACACTGAAGCTGATTACTGGCGTGGCGTGCCCCGTGCTGATAAGATCGAGCGCTCGTCTATTGCAGAGTAAAACTCTGTTCGGTGTCCGAAAATAATTACTTTTACCGGACAGATCTGAACCGTATCGGTCACGTTTAAATAACAGTCTATTTTACAAATATAATGTACACCTAGGTTACAGCGCCCCTTGCACAGACCTCATCCAGCACTCAGTCCACCACTCCCCCGGAGCCTCTCCCCACGGTACCAGACGTGCTCGGCCTGGCAGATCAGCTCGCACATGCGAGTTAGAGGGTGAAACAAACCCTGTGGCGCAAAGAAAATGAGGGCCGGCGTGCGGCAGCCAAGGTGCGGGCGCCGGGCGCACCACTGGCTGTCAGGGAGATGGAGCGGCTGCGTTTTGTATGAGCATTTTACCAGGCAAAAGACCGGTAATTAGCGGAGCCAAACATCAAGCACAAGTGACTAAGTGCTGTAAAACGTAACACACTTTTCCTGCGGTTGCGTACGCAAACACCAAAGTTACATAGTGCAAGAACAGGCGTTAGGGTGACGAATGAAAGAGGTGCCATTCTCCATATTACAACTCAGTGTACCATCGAACGACAGCAAATGCTGTTGAGTCCCCTGTTATCAAAGTCACATTTTGTTGGCAAAAAAAATTTGCCAGACACGGACAGGACCAAAACAATAATCACCGCCGCGCCGACGTGACTGAGAGCTCCGACGGAAACACCGAAGCTGATTCCGACTGGCATGGTGTGCCCCGTGCTGATTAGATCGAGTGCTCGTCTATTGCCGAGGCTGAAAATTGCACGTCTGAACAAACAACAAAAGATAAAATCGGCGAGTTAATTTTGCCCTACCAGTGCAAACGTAGCCCGGATTGAATTTGAATGATTTTCTTTGTCTATTTGTGCGTCCGCCTCCGTCCCAGAAGGTCAGGAGGGAGTCCAGCTCCGACAGCAGCCCAAGCTCAGAAAGCTCCGACGCCGAGGACGGCCAGGAGGAGGAGCAGGGCGTGGCCGAGTACCTGGACGAGCCCGAGTTTTCCGGGCTGTGGGACCAGGACTACAAGGTACGATGGAAGGAACGCTCGGGGGGGGGGGGGGCGGGGGGCGTTCTCTTCATGCCATCGTCGTGGGGATGGCGGATTCTAAAAGATCATTCCAAATTCAAAAATCAAGGTCAAGCTTCACGGGGCGCATTTCGAGGTTGCACTGCTGCGGAGGTAAGATGGCCTCCTCCCTCCCCCCCACCCTCTCGCTCGCTCTCTCTCTCTCTCGCTCTCTCTCTTCTCCACGAAATCTATGGCGACAGGCATCGCTTCGCATTGTGCCGGTGCTCTTTGAGGCCCCCACTCCGAATGCAGCGAAGTTTCCACAACTCTCTACACGGGAGTAGTCAAGTAGAAAGGACCGCCCCCGCCCACGTGCGGATCGGAACGGCCGTGGTTTTGCCCCCGGCTTAGTTCAGATTCCCATTTCATCGACTGCTCTGGCCTTTGCAAAGTAATCCCCGGGGTCTTTGAAAACTCTGCGTACGTTGGCACGAGCCAAGTCTGTGCCGAGCGGAGCGACGCCATATGCCGCTTTGCACCAATCCCTGGCAGCTGACGTCTGGGCCGCCTTTTATGTAATGGGATGGCTGCTCTTAGCCGCGTTCGCGTTGTCACGCACATATCCAAATGACACAACTGTAAATCATTCAGTTGTGTTTGCTAGAGTTGTAATTAATATGCGACTCGGAGCCCAAATCGCTTATGAGCGGAACAGCCGCAATATCCCTGGCAGCTCCTGGAGCAGCGGGTAACATTCATTGTAAGTAATGTCAGATAGTCTTCCTCTCGCGAGCGTCATTCGGTGTCGTTCTGCGTTTTTATTCCCCTGTACTTGGGCTACATAATAACACCCTTTTATTTTTTTATTTCATTTTTTCGGGTTACTGTGTAAATAAATCTAGCTCTCCCCGTCTTTTTATGGCTGGTACAGCCATCAACGTTATGATGTTGACACAAGGACCAGATTAAGTCGTGCACTGCTGAAACTTTAAGAAAATAATGAATTCATATGTTCTTTTGTGTGACTTGAGGAGGGTTCCTGTCTTCGCTAGCGTTCAGATTACCTACGCGTGGTATCAATAATGGGTTATGGCGGGGGAGGATATAGATGTTTCTTAGCTCATCTTTTATAGAAAAGAATAAATTAGTTGTAGCGTACAGCCCACGAGCTCAGCTGTTCTGGCTCCAGCTCGGTTGGTTGCTTTCGGCTTTTACCACCAACGCATGCTGGCCTTCCAGACGGGATGGCTCTTTTAGAACACGTCTCTCAACCCGGGTCATTAAGATGTTTGTTCCCATCATTTTTAACTGTTCATAGCACAGCCTCCCTGAATTTTCCATTGAGACACTTCCCACTCTGCTGCAGCACCTCATTGTGCTTAAATACAGTCCAACTGGGAATTTTTTCACTTCACTTTTTATTTTTAATTTTATAATTGTTTTTCAGTCAGTGTGCATTACAATTACAGGATAAAACAGGAGCTCGCAAAAATGCACAGGGGTAACATTTCAATGAGGAATTATAAATGAGGGGAATCACAAATATATTTTAAAATTGTGAATCGTCCGCGTACGTGAACAAGGCTCTCCATGCGTCCTGATCGCCGAGTGCCGTGCCGCGTTCCACCAAATGAAACAACTCAAAACGGTGTGTTTTAGTTGTTTTTATTTGTGTGTGTGTGTGTGTGTGTGTGTATATATATATATATATAAAATTTTGTGACGGTAATGAGGTCAACAGCGCGGTGATGTCACGTCACCGAGGTAATGCGGTTATCGTCACAGCACCACAGTAGCATGGATGCAGCCAGAAGAGGTATGATACGGAAGTGAAAAAAGTCAATAAACCCTGAAACACCTTTTATGATGCATGTACAGTATACTGTAACATATACGGACTCTTGTTAGCTTCCCATTTTTGAAAAGGAAATTTAACGTTGTATTTTTATATTAAGCACAGCAAGGTTGTGCTATGAACAGTTGTGGATGAAGATAAACAACAGTTTAATAAGACCCGGGTTGAAAAACAGCAAACATATCCTTTAATGTTGATGCTGCTCAGAACCGCACTACTTGAAGCCAACATGGCAGCACCGGACTGGGCCTGCTCAGGTCCTTTGTGACTGAAGGTATTGTGCAGAGGGGACCACCACAACAAAGCTCGGAAAATCTCAGGTGGAAGTCAGCCAAGTCTCGCTCTGGGTTGATTAAAAAGAACCTTCCAACCCAGTCTCGCACCCTCGGTGACGGCCAAGCCAGGAATACAGCATCAGTGGGGGAGATTTTAACCTGTTTGAAGCCGCAGTTGCCAAATTGAAATGCTTGAGTCCAGGGCAATATTACATTTTTTGGTAAATTAACCTGTCTGTAGGGATAGGTATCATTATAGCGGAATTATGTAACTTGTGGGATTTGGCGCCCCTACATTTTTTGAGTGCAATTGCACTTTTACGCCACTATCGTAAAACTCTGTTCGGTGTCCGAAAATAATTACTTTTATCGGACAAATCTGAACCGTATCGGTCACGTTTAAATAATAGTCTATTTTACAAATATAATGTACACCTAGGTTACAGCGCCCCTTGCACAGACCTCATCCAGCACTCAGTCCACCACTCCCCCGGAGCCTCTCCCCACGGTACCAGACGTGCTCGGCCTGGCAGATCAGCTCGCACCTGCGAGTTAGAGGGTGAGACAAACCCTGTGGCGCAAAGAAAATGAGGGCCGGCGTGCGGCAGCCAAGGTGCGGGCGCCGGGCGCACCACTGGCTGTCAGGGAGATGGAGCGGCTACGTTTTGTATGAGCATTATTACCGGACATTTTGACTGGCAAGTTTATAATTTATCTTTTGTTTTTGTTTTCTTTTAATAGATTTTACCAGGCAAAAAACGGTAATTACCGGAGCCAACATCAAGCACAAGTGACTTAGTGCTGTAAAGCGTAACACACTTTTCCTGCGGTTGCGTACGCGAACACCAAAGTTACATAGTGCAAGAACAGGTGTTGGGGTGAGGAATGAAAGAGGTGCCATTCTCCATATACAACTCAGTGTACCATCAAAATGATTTTGAAGTTATTTTAAGGTTAAAAAAAAAAAGTCACATAGTGTTGCTAAGATTTTATCTTAAACTGTTGTCGATACTGCTTTTCGATCCAGTGCTTTATCTGTATGATACTTTAGTACTATATTTAGCTGGGATGATATATTTTTGTCCCAATTAAACTCTCCTGTGATATTTCCGACCTCCTATTGTGAGAAATCTTGAGATGGATTTTCATATCGTTCATTTATACATTAATTTATACTCCCTGTGGTGTGGGTCTGGTCTGGTTTGAGCAGCCACACCTAACCTGGATCTAGGTGATTGGGATCAGGGTGGCTGCATACCTGTTGCTCTTTGGTTGGTCTTATGAGCAACAGGTTAAAACCCCCATCCCCACACACACTCAGAAGAGGATCCCTATCATGACATGTGTCTCATCTGCTGCTGGCTTATTCCTGAAATGCCACTTGGATGGCACGTGGTAGGAGAAACTGCCACACCCCCTTAACACACAAAAAGTATCTTTAATATCTTAACACCTATGTATGATCACGATGCATCACCTACAATTGGAAGACTGCATATGATAATAGCAATTTTCCCACACCAGAACATTCAGCTAGCTTTGGGAAACTGCTCTCAACTAAATCATTTAAAATATTTGGGATTTCCTTTAGTGGAATAGCTTTTTAACCAGAACCGCACACTTTTGATTATGATCACTCTGAAAGAAGAACTTTCAAGACACCTTTTCAGACTATTTCTCACATTATTTTCTTCCCCCATCGGCAGAAGATGGTGCTTGTTTCAAGCATTTTTTGAATTGAGTTTTTAAAAATTTTGCCTAGATTTTTTTCCTTTTTTTTCTTTTTTGCATTGTTTCTTAATAAGGGTGGACGATAAATGGCTATCATATGCAGTCTCCCAGTAGTGCCATAGGTGATAAAGTAAAGATTATTTTGCAGTTTAAAATAATGATAAGAAAATCTACCTTGAAATTTCTCCCAGTAGGTCGCAGAGATCAGAGGAGAGCTTTGACTGACAACAAGCGGATATCCTGATACATGATTCACTTAGCATAGCAATAGATTCTAACAGAATACCTGTTTATTTTCACTGTGTGGTTCCAGAAGAACATAAAAGAAATGACTGTGACAAAGTTGGAACCAGATCAAGCCAAGCCGGAGGTGCTCCCGATTCCTGCTGGGAAATCCACCATGCCTAGCAAAAGAGTTGCTTGTGGGAAGGTGTTGAAAGGGCCGCCCTTCACCGGTAAACCAGAGGCCATCCACTTCAAGGTAACTGCATTTGCACTGTGCTTAAATCCAAAAATAAGTGGGTCACCACCTTGTCTGGCCTTTGACAATGTATGAATGGAAGGTATCAGCACAAGTGCGGAGCTTTCTTTCTGTTTGACTTGTCGCAGGACTTTGAAGTGGGGAAAACCTACAAGAGGAAAGTCGTCCTGACTAACATCAGCTACACCACGTGCTACTGCAGACTGCTGGGAGTGTCTGCTCAACTGACGGATTCCATCTCCATCATGTAAGTTTGTAGTGAATCCAATGGACAGCTTTGTATCTTGGATTTGAAGTGACTGTTTAAGCAACATCTACACTCTAGAGGTCATAGACAGAGGTCACACTTTAAAGGACGCCTTACAGCGTATTTCACTCCCAGTTTGGGGATGTGGTTGGCGACACCACAACAGCCAGCGATTGCTACGACTGTAGCTAGAGTCAATAATGCGAAGTGAACATAGTGACCACACAAAGGAAGGTTTTCAGGATCGAGAAATGGTTTTATTTCATGGAAAGTGGGTTGGTTTAAACATTCTTGAAGTGTTGAACTTTTGGTAGGAAAATCTGTAAATCCTTCCAAAGAAGCGCTCCCCAGGGCAGTGTGCTGAGCCCCCTGCTGTACTTGTTCACACACGACTGTGTGCCCAGACACAGCTTCACCATTAAATATGCTGACGACTCCGCCATCGCCGGTCCCATCGATGGTCCCATCGGTCTGAGCGATGAGACGGCCTTCAGGGAGGAGGTGAGGCACCTGACGGCCTGGTGCCAGAACAAGAACCTCTCCCTAAACATCAACAAGACAATGGAGATGGTCGTCGACGTCAGGAGTCACCGTCACCCCGGACCTGACGCGGACTGCGCACATCACTGCCATCACCGGGAAGGCCCTGCAAAGACCGCTCTTCCCGGGATGCCTTCGGAAGCCCCGGCTGTCCCAAACCATTAGGACCTACTTCTACAGATGTCCATTTACATCCATCATCCCTGCAATCTTTGGAGACTCCATATCATAAGATGGAAAAACAGCTACAGAGGGCGGTGAAGACGGCGCGGTCCACCATCAGAGCACGGCTCCCATCAAACACGGACGTTGACAACAGTCGCTGCCAAACACAGATCAGTCACCATCGATGGTGATCATACACGTCCTGCACACACACACTCTTTACTCCTCTGCGCTCTGGGACAAGCATCAGAACCCGGACTTCTAGGTTCGGGGACGGCTTCTACCTCTCGGCCATCGGAGTACTGGACAGCCAGTAATAATCTGTGGGGTGGACATGAATACTAAAGCCCTTCCTACATATAGACACCAGCTGGGATCACCGCACCAGCATCTCCGTTCTCCTTCTAAAGTCTCCACGGAATGAGTCACTCTCTCGCTCTCTCCCTTCCACTCTCTCTCTCTCTCTCTCTCTCTCTCTCTCTCTCGCTCACTCTTTTTTTATCTGCCCACGTCCCAAGCGGGGATGCATGTACTGTACTGCGGGTCACTCACCACCTATCACTTCCCCATTAGTCAGTTGTGACTTGATATGGTTACGTAGCCTCCTCTCCTCTCCTCTCTCCTTCCTTTCCGCCCGACTGAGTTGTCCTCCCAAGCTACAGGCGGGTCAAACGCAGACTTGTGTGGCCGGTGCCCGAGTCTGGGCCGTCGAAGCCTATTAACTTTGCAACTATGTTGTCCGCAAAGTAAATGCGCTCGGACAACTATGTTGTCCACGCATGCATAGCACGTAACACAGCCAACCATTTTTTTTCACACTGTGAGAATGAGCCGGATTTCCTATAAACTAATGCACATATTGGCGGAAGGTAGAATCAGCAGGCCTGCAGACCGAGAAGGTTTTCATGACTTTGTTAGGATTCTTTTTTATTTCAATTTTTTAACTAATATGTACAGGAGACTGAAACAACAATGAATATTCATGAAAACTGTTCCTCGATCCATTTTGTGGTTCATTCAATCTACCAGAAACAATCCGATTTCCCCAGTTATCTACTCACAGGATGATGTACTGTAAACACCGATCAGCCACAACATTAAAACCACCTGCCTATTGTGTAGCTCCCCCTTGTGCCGCCAAAACAGCTGTGAACCGTGGTGGCATGGACTGCACCAGACTCTGAAGGCGTCCTGTGGTATCTGGCACCAAGACGTTAGCAGCAGATCCTTTAAGTCCTGTCCATGGGGCCCCATGGATCGGGCTTGTCGTTCCAGCACATCCCACAGATGCTCCATCGGATTGAGATCTGGGGAATTTGGAGGCAGAGTCACCTTGAACACTTTGTCATGTTCCTCAAACCATTCCTGAACAATTGTTGCAGTGTGGCAGGGTGTATTATCCTGCTGAAAGAGGTGGTACGTATCAAAGTAACATCCACATGAATGCCAGCGCCCATGATTTCCCAGTAAAACATGCTGGGAATTGTGCCCATTGTAGGCGCTTTCGGCGGTGGACAGGGGTTAGCATCGGAACGCTGCGGCTACACAGCGCCATACGTGGCAAGCTGTTCTGACACCTTTCTATCGTAGCAGCATTAACTTTTTCGCCAATTTGTGCTACAATAGCTCTTTTGTAGGATCGAACCAGACAGGCTAGACTTCACTTCTAAAGGACGCCATGGAAACTACGCCAACTTTGGCAAACTTGATGCTCCTCCACGAGGCTTTTCAGCCATCATGGCAGAGGGGCTGTGTCGCTGAATATGGAATAGAACCATTGGAATGGAAATGGAACCATTTCAGGGATATAATCGGGTATAATGGGGCACCCCGCCCCATGACCTACGCCGAGAGTCTAGATGGACAGATCTGAGGGTGAGGGCCATTTCCTCCTAAACAGAGAGTCCGATGCAGACTTCCTGTTTTGAGAGCTTGAAATCTGCTCATTTGACAATCGACAATATTCTCCTGCGCTTTCCAGCTGCTATTGCCTGGTAATCGACGGGCATAGCCTTTGAGAAAGGGGTAAAGGAATAAACCAAAGGAAGTTGTTTTGGTTAACGAGCAAGTTCGGATACGTGAGGTGGGGGTTTGAAGTGTATCGGCCCACTCCAAACTGCCAAATTTTCCGAAAAGAACCACTTCCTCTCCTCCCAGTCAGCAGTCTCCATCGCACGCTTACACAACCCTGTAGTGTTAAAAAACCCGCTCATTATTCACACTGATACTAAAGCTGCAATTGCGTTTCCATTTTTTTTTTTTTTCTACTTTCTCTTTTTTCAAACCCAGTCGTGACTAAAATGAATGCCCTCATTTATGCTGCAGGAGTACAAGGGGAAAACGTGAACATGGAACACACACACACACACACACACACATACACACACACACACTCACACACACACACACACAGGGCTCTTTCTCGCAAGTCCACGCTTCCCCTGATAAGCTAAAAATGGCTCTTCCCGCCCCCTCCGCCCACCCGGCCCCCTTCCAGTAGCTGTGCGTGCGCCAGAACAGTCTCCTGACTCGCTGGGGTGTGCAGCACGGGCGATACCCAATACCACCACAGACCTGAAAACCTCAAGTGTTTTCTTTTGTGCCGTTGTTGTGGTTGTTCTTTCTATATTCAGTTCTGTCACTTCGTATTGTTTTGAAATAAAAAGACAAAAAAAGACAAGCAAACTGGCCAAAAGCAAAACGACTGCAAGATCCCGATCACAAGGCAGAAAGTTGTGTAGTGTCAACAGTACAGCGATCTGACGACTTGGAAAGTGGTATAATGTGCCCGTGGCATAACTTCGATAAAAGGGCTTATTCTAGCTGTTTTTTATTTATTTTGAAGAGAACGGCAGGCTTTTAATTTTCTCCACTCTGGCAGTAGACATTTCGCGACATCGGTCCTTAATTTATCTAGTACAAGCTATCGCCGTGACATTCATTGATGTTCATGGGATTCACTATTTCTCTGTTGAGCTGTATAATACTAACACATTTATTTTTCCCCAATTTTCATAATCATTTTTTTTTTTTTTCCATTTCAAGGTGATTTTCACACCGACCCCCAGGTTTTTGGTCTTCTTCCAAAGGTTCCACTGAGCCCCAGATTCCTTTCAAACGCACCCAGATCACGGCTGGGCGGCCGACCCGCAGCCTTTTGAGCTCGGCTTGGCCCACCTTTCAGTTTCATTTTTATATAATTATTTTGGAACCATGTCGCCGGCCCAAAAAACAACAGATAGCTTGAAGTGGGAACTACAGTGTTGTTGGTGATATTAAATGATCATTTATAGTCGCATTTATACAAAATATAATACTTATAAAAACACTGTTGGTACAGTCTGTTAGTAACGAGCATATTTGATGTCAATATTAACCTTTTTAGGTTTTTAGAGATTTTATAATTATTCTGCATTGAAAATACAAAGTTAGAATTACATAAAATACATAATGTCCATAATGTATTTGCAAAGTTTATATTACATTTTAAACCATAAGCACACTAGCATCCATACTGCAGCCTTTTAATTAAATATATCTTATTAATTTAATATTTATATTTATGTATTGGGTTTATAAAAAAAATGCTTTTGGCTATTCTGTATTTGGCCTTTTTTTTTGGTTTTTTTTAAGACTAATGCTGCAAGGTAAAGCAGTCAGATATTAGGAAAAAAAATAAAAATACTGGAATATAAACAGAGAAGGGAATTCCACCAGGTTCAAATCAAAACACAGCGGCTTGATGTAATTACCAAGACATGATGATGATGATGATGGTAATAACAACAGTATAATTCAGTATCCTCTTTAATCCGGACTGGTTCGCCGCTTCCTCACACTTCTCCTTCGTCCTCCCGTCGTACGTTTGAAACCTACTTTAATCTCTCTGAATTCTAAGCGGGCTCCCGCCTCCTCCGGCACCCCTCCCCCTCCCACTCCTCATCGATCGCCCGGGCTCCCGTGCCTCAGAGAGCACCGCGGGTTTCCGAGGCACGTGTTGCTCCCAAACATCTCGTACATTAGTTTGAAGGGGGAGCGGAATTCAAATTCTTGCCACAGTTTTCCACCCCGCCCTGGGGGGTAGACTCTCCTTGACCCAGCACCACCCCCCCCCCCCCCCCTATCTGTCCCCCCTCTCTCTCCCTCTCCCTCTCTCTCTCTCTCTCTCTCTCTAACCCCCCCCCCCCTCCATTTCCACGCTGCTCCTCCGCTCTTCGTAGAAACACTGGCAGGCGCTCGCAGAGGCAGCTCGGGTCTCCGTGTTGCTATGGATATAGCACATCCATCCCTCGCGTTTTGGGTTTGACTGTTGCTGCTGCTGCTGCACAACTGTGGGAGTGAAGTCATGCACAGCCTTACAGGCACACGCGCACACACACACACACACACACACACAGGCCAGTGCATCATACGCCGCCTCATTACCCGCAAACAGGGCAGTACTGGATGGTCGGTGTTCATGGTCGTGTCGTATTTTGGTAAGAGTTGTGACGTGGTATTTCCATATCCATACGTTGCGATACGGACCGCTCTGCCAGAGGAGCGACGGCATGTCTCACTCACGACAGAAACCTGTATACCTGAGCCTCCAGTTAGCAGGCGATAGCGGGGCGGAACAGGCCCGCTGTCATAATGTGTCATGAAAACCCGACGACTTTGTCGGCGAGCGCACCCGAAAGGACTCCGAAGCCTGATTCACGCTGAATACGGCAACAACAAACCGGGAGTCCGTTCCTTCCTGAGGAGAGTCAGGTTCCGCGCACGAAGAGCTATGACTGGGATTTCCATCAAACGACTGGCCGTTGTACTGGAGGAAACCAGCCATGCGGCGGCGCAAACCTCCGACGCGGTTCATCCGGCGGCCGCTGGGGGGAGGATCCAGCCGTCAACTGCGATTACACGTCCGGTGCGAAGGAGGCTCTACGCGCACAGGCTATGGTGGAAGTTGCACTTTCAGATTGCGTCTTAAAAAGTTGTCGTGTATTTGTTTTATTTTAGTGGATCACACCGTGTGTAAATGACGTAGGGTATTCTTACATACTGTATGTCTCCAGCAGAGTTCAAATAAACCAGACTGAAGCGTGGTGATCCGTAAGAGTGTTTTGAAATAACTATGGCATATATTTATGCATTTGCATATTTACATTTACTTATATATATTTATTGCCTTTTTTTATATTTCAGGATTTATTTCATAGGCATATTTATTTCTATTTTTT
The DNA here is from genome assembly GCF_960531495.2 of Zeus faber. NCBI lineage: Eukaryota > Metazoa > Chordata > Actinopteri > Zeiformes > Zeidae > Zeus > Zeus faber. Next base: position 4,312,060 of record NC_137194.1, on the reverse strand, counting down.
TATGACGGCAAGGCAAGCCAAGTTTATTCATATAGCAGATTTCAACAACAAGTCAATTCAAAGTGCTTTATGTACTTTAAAACATAAAAAGAATTAAGACAAAGAAACACATTGTTAAAGGACATAGAATGCATAAAGTTAAAAAGTAGAATACATAGAATGAATAAACGTTACCGTACAGTGCAAGAAATGAATTAAAGAAACCATAGGCAAATAAAACTGTTAACAAAGAGTAAAACTACTCTTTGTTAACAATTATTTATTTTATTTATTTGCCTATTCCCTAAATAATGTTTTACCTTGTCAAGGTGATATCCTGGCCCCGGAGAGCCCGTCTGGAGATCTTTCTGGTTTTCTGATATCGCCGTTTCAGATCGGCCGAAGCCGTTATAACACAGTGCACACGAAGCCACTAGCATTCACATTTCAACAACAAGGCGATTCAAAGTGCTTTACATAAAACATCAGAAGCACAAAGAAAGACATAAAAGACAGAAACACATTATAAATTCAAGAAACAACGTGTAGAATGCATAAAATCAAGTCATAAAAGTTGCAGTGCAGCGTGAGAAAAGAACATTTGTTTCAGATAAAGGCGGCGGCACGCAGAGAGGTCTTCAGGCCTTGATTTAAAAGCGGTGAGGGTAAATAAAGACAAATCTTCACTTTTGGTAGATGAAAGCGGGCTACAAGGATAAATGGAGATTTCGGTAAATGGGCGTCCTGTGGCAAAATTTGCATATCCGGAAGCCATGATGACATTTTTTTTTCCTCCGAGCCAGGGAAGATAAAGTGCAGCAACGGATCACGTAAGGTTTTGCAAAGGTCATTGGTTATACAACATATTTTATGCAATAACTGCAGCTTGTTAAGCAATCCTCCCCCTTGTGATCACTGTGTTTTACAGTAAGTCTTGAATATACGGAGCGAACAAAAATTAGAACACAGATATAATTTGCTGACCGCGGCCCCCGTCTGTTTAGGTCTTTTCCGGTGCGTACCACCAGGCCTGAAAAGAATTCTCGGGGAAACACTGATGTCTCTTGCTTTTTGCATTTCATTCCGAGTTTTTTTTCAGGGGGTTTTAATACAAACTGTGTTTTTTATTTATTTATCTATTGCTACCGTGTTTGCTGTTGTGTTTCAGCTTTAACCCTCCGGGTCCCGTGTTGCCAGGGATGACCTGCTACATGCAGGCTGTTTTTCAGCCTACGGTCAGTCGCAGCACCACACAACTCTCAGGTTTTTCTTTTCCGCTCTGCTTGTGAAAACGTGAGACTGTCGAGTAAACGCCACTTCCCCACTAGAGGACCTCAGGATGTTTAAAAATGGGAGGAAGCGGGTATTTTGACATTTGTTGTACCAGAAGTGGGAAAATATCAATATCAGTGTGCATTTTTCTTTTTCATGTTCTAGTCAAAGTCTTTGTGTCTGATAAGCTGAGACGGGGGTGATATGAGAAATGATCATCTGATACGACGCAAACAGAATGACCAAGAAGACCTTTTGAGATATGATCAGAAGGCTGCTTCAGACGTGATGCTCCCGTCTCACCCCATTGCAGGTCAACAGGGATTTGGAAGGAGAGGTCTGCTTCAAGTCGGACGTCGGCCCTTTCTCCGTGCCCATCAGATGCGTGATAAAGAAATGTGATGTAAGTAAAGCGCCTCCCACGCCGATTCGGCAGGCCCGGAGCAGAAGAAAACCAAGGTCCTGAAAGATCTGTTTTCGGCAGTTTTTGTCTTTTTTCTGCTTTTTATATTTATTGTCAAATGCGTATTTCAAACAAGATTCCTATGCATGCAGGGAAAGATTTAAAGTGGTAATCCATGAGGTTATTTTGTTTAAAAACAAAAAATCCATATTTTCAGCTTTTTTCTTTTTTAGCCGGCACTTTTTAAGAAACAGCCATTCACTGCATTTACTTTATGCATGCGCTCCTCTATATGCTGTCTCCAGTGTGGGTGGTGGGGTCCGCCTTTCCCGGCAGGACGAACGCAAAGATTCGGCTTAGGAAGAAGACCTGCTTTTGAGAAAACCCGAGTGTAGGGTTATGTTACCCTAACCCGTAGACTGAACACCAGGCTAAACACAGATGTTGTGATTTTTATTATTATTATTTTTTTATGGAACTCTGGGACCTTGAATGTAATCCACCCAACACAGACACTTTAAATACACCAATTTGGCTGAATAGGGAACAGTTTTCATGTATTTTCCATCAAGTTTCAGCCAACCAAATATTTTAGCTTTGCTCCTGTAGGGATTCAGACAAAAAAGATTCTATCGCATTTCAAAAAAATAAAATAAAATAAAATAAAATTGTCTGTTTTTAATAATAAAACGCTTTGCCATCCAGTCCTTTTGATCTCCTTGTGCATTTCTCCTTTTTCCGCCAGCTGGAAGTGGACAGCCGCCTCATTGACTTTGGCACGCATGTCGTGGGCCAGACCATTTCACAGACCATCACCTTGACCAACGGGGGGGCCCTGGGAACCCGCTTCAGCGTGGACACTTCCGGGCCCCGCGGTCCAGAGGAAAGCCATTTGGCGACTCCCCCGGTGTCCGCGCAGACCCTGCAGGTCAGACTGCGGTCACATCAGCTGTTTTGAGGACAAAATGAAAGCCAGATTGAAATATCACAAAGTACTGACAAAAACTCTGGCAGCATACTAATTCGATTTTTTTTTTTTTTTATACTTGATATTTTGGTGATAGGAGGCTGGAGGTCAGAATGAGTCGCCTGACAACCAGAATAAAGATGAATCCATGGGCACGAGAAAACCCTGCTCTCCCAAACAGAGTCAGGAGCAGGCAGGTAAACTCTACACACACACACACATACACACACACACACACACACACAGTCAGTAAGATTTGTGTAGAGTTGGTGTGCGTTGGTATATGCAAAGGTGGAAGGAGTACACAATACAAATCTGGCGATGTACCATAAACCTAATGATAAACAATACAAATAAAACGTGAAGAAACAAGAAAAATTTGGAAATAAAAAATAAACCCAATTCTCTGACAGTAGCAGATTAGTAATAATTGTAAAAATTACTAATTGTAATAATTACATTAAAAATAATAATTGTAGTACTGTTATAACATAACAGCATTAATAGCAGAGTTTGAATAGAATTTCAGACCCAGAAACATTCTGAAATATATACTCAATTATTGAAATGTTTTACTTGTGATGGTGTGTGTGTGTGTGTGTGTGTGTGTGTGTGTGTGTGTGTGTGTGTGTGTGTGTGTGTGTGTGTGTCTGTGTGTGTGTGTGTGTGTGTGTGTGTGCGTGTGCGTGTGTGTGCGTTTACGTGTCAGAGGCATCAGGTCCCGGTGCGAAGGCTGCTGTTGCTGCTGCCGGTAGTGACGGTGACGTGTCCTCGGCGCAGGCAGCTCTGCCAGACCAGACCGACTCAGACGTGGCGGACATCTCCTTCGGGGAGGTACTGAGGGAGGAACACTCCATCTGGCCTCTTCAGCATCCTGCCGGCGGCGGCCGAGAAACGTAGTAGGAGGAAGGAGGTATTAATGTAATACCTCCTTCCTCCTACTCTGTTCAAAATGTTTTTATAGATTCATATTAAAACGTCTATAAGTCTAAGTCTATATATTCTCACACACACACACACACACACACACACACGTATGTCATTTTTTTGTCCTAACCGCCACGGCTTCAACACGTAACATCTTGCCAACGACCCCCTGCAGAGAGAGAGACACATTACCCCGGACCGGGCGAAGGGGAAGACCATTATCTGTCTCTCTGCGTGTATACTTGTACCACTGTTGCCGGGCGTGGCCATGCGGGGGCTCCGGAGTGGAGTCGTGGGCTCATTACGCCTCACCGGGAGGCTAATGGCATCGCGTTGATCGTCGTTTTGATCGATTTGCGGTAACAAAATTAATAAACAAATAAACGCACAATTATCCGGCGCGCCATCGCCGCCTGGCCATGCTGAGTTTGATTCTGCGTTTTTTTTTTGGGGGGGGGGGGGGGGGGGGTTTCAGGAAAGAAGAAATGTATTTTATGCTATTTTATTTATCGCTCCCATTGCGGTTGCTGTGTGAGGCGGAGCAGCGGGACGTGCCCACGCTGCCTTTTTACCGCCGTTGATGGCGTTCCATCGGAGGATTTCCAGGCTGAACGGCTCGTGCCATCTTCGGGGGGAGGCACCACTGCACGTTTGAGCTCGGCCTGTGAACCCCAGCTACAGACTTGAGGAAAAGCCAGCGACGCCATTTCTGTCCTGTGTTAAAATGGCGTTAGAAAATGAACTTGAAAGAAAGGAACAAAACAGAAAAAAAATGAAAATTGCACCGGATTCTCATCTTATTAAGGGATAGGTGTATTGTTTGCTTCTGCGGTTTGATTGTTTTTTTCAAACAATATTCCTTGCAAACATTGTTTTGCGCAAACACGATGTGAAGGTGACTAAAGAAATTACATTTTTTTTTACCTTGGATTAATAATGATTCTCATGATTCATTCAATCTCATGGTGTTAGGTCTTGGAATATGACGCCTCATTTAAGATAATCGGGTTTTACTGTGTGTAGTTTGACATCATACGTTTTGGATCGTATAATTCAATTCAAGAATCTTTTAAGTGACTTATTGAACATATAAGCAGGTGTCTGGCGGTGTTTAGATATTGTGAAGATTCCCGATGATTATTGTGAGAAAAAATAATAGGCAATAACTATAAAGTGATAAATATAAAAACACAGGGTACCAAGAACATTTCTAAAAAAAACCCGGTTGTGGTGTGTGTGTAGTGGATAGAAGGAGATTTCAAGATCTCCATTTGTTTCTCACTGAACTATCTCAGGTGAGAGAGGGGGAGCTGGGGCCTTTCGACAGCGTGGGGCTGGAGGTGGTGTTCACGCCCACCGTTCCCGGAGTGGCCAAGCTCCACTTTCACATCAAGTTCTCCGACCCCGACAGTGAACCTGTAAGTCCCGCCCAAGCTCCATCACCGCCTTTCCAGCTTGTCCTTTGTTTTAGTTTTATTTTATTTTTTTTTAAGTCTTTAGATCAGACATACTGTTTATGGCCAATGTCGTTCACAGGAAGTCGTCCCTCGCTCACCGTGCGTTTACACCACCTGAACGGAACGACGAGTGTCTCGTCAAGAAGCGATTCTCAAAACATTGAAACCTTAAATTGCTGCTCATAGTTCTCACAGTGAGAAATGTGAGCTTCTTCTGAGGAACGGCTGCTATTCTGCCTTGAATTGATCAATGAGTACAGCCTTGAAATTTTGATATTGCAACACAGGGTCTAGTTTCCATTATTTTCAGTGTTTGTGGTGGCTTTTGAAATATTTTTGCGGCACGCTAGTGAGCGCAGTGGCTGGAACGTTAACCTACATGATATACGGATTTAAATTGCGACAGCCGTTGACCCAAGGACACGTTCCTTCCCAGATCCAGATCAGGGTGAGGGGCGTGGCGGCCGTCCTGCCTGTCCAGATGGCTCAGCCCAGCGTGAACCTGAAGATCTGCATGTTCGACCACATCTACCAAGACCGCCTGGTCGTCCACAACAGGTAGGGCGGGGGGGGGGGGGGGAGTTTGAATGCTCCGGAGAGAGTGACGTCGCGCACCCAGTCGAGGGATGAGACTCAGCCGTTGAATTCCAGCTCCCTTTTGCGCCGCACCCTGCCCGAAAGAAATGGGTTTGAATTTTTTTGTAAACGGCTCACGAAAAACCCCTGGAGATTGAAGGAAGCAGATGAGATCCCAGCTCAGCACACACACACACACACACACACACACACACACACACACACACACACACACACACACACACACACACACACACACACACACACACACACACACACACACCATCACACACACCACCTCACTTTGAGCAGAGCAGCAGGTTGAATTATTCTGTTCAGTGGGTTGACATAATATTCATAATGAGGGGGGGAGGTTATTAAGTGAGGATGTACCAAAGTCATTTAGCAGGGTCAAAAGGTATGTATGTATATATGCATACATATAGAGTATATGTACGTATACCAACCATTCAAAGCAGTGGTTCAGATGCGGAGGACACATTTCATTGTATCCTGCTTGTACAATGACAATAAAGAGATATTGATTCTTCTATTATATATATATATATACAGCATATATATTAGGGCTGTCAAAGTTAATGTGATAATAACGCATTAACACTAATTTGTTTTTTCTTGACAAATCTTTCTGACACATGTTGTGTTATTATGACCGTTTGCCCCTTGTTCGTCCCGTAGTTAAGATGCAGCGAAGCGTCCCACAATGAATTAAACCACCTCCGAGTTCTGCAGGGAGGACCTATTTCTGGAGGCCAAGCTGGAAGTTCTAATCACCCTGGTTCCCTGGACAAAAACACAATGGGATTTTTCCACTGGATTTTGCCTTATATCAGAAAATAAACTCTGTGGCAAACAGGGGTTTATCGTACTTGCACGTTTTGTTCGGCAAGATAATCTTCCCAAACGAGAACCACATTTGCCATTTCTGAAGCGTAAATGCAATCGGCAGAGGTAAAAATCTAACGTTAGGTTATAAAGATACTGCACCACGGTTGCATGACTTCAACACCACGAAGCTTCCAACCTGTCATTGGCTTTGCGGCACTGACCTCTTCTACAGAAGCCTGGAAAGTTTGAGTTAGAACATTTTGTAAGAGCGTGAGCATAAACAAGTAGAGGCTGTGAGGGAGGACCAGTGAGTAGAGGACATTCTGTGTTCAGTCCTCTGCTCTCTACTGGGTTTTCTGTGCGTGATGACGTCGATGTCCCCGACAGCCTCCGTAGTCCCATTTAGCCACTTGTTAGCAAGCGCCGCTTTTGAGACACGTAAAAGCTTTAAAATTCACGAGTGGGGTATTGACTCACATATTTCATGTTTCATGTCCTGGAACAAAAAACCTGAAAAATCTCTGAAGCTTGTGTTAACCCCAGACCGTATTTCTGGCATCGAACCAAAAACCCATTAAAAAAAAACAAAAAAAACCCATTGACTGCGACAAGAGTGAACCGGAAGTGCAGATGGGCAAGCTCATTTCCGGCTTTTAGGACTCCTTCCTGCAGCGCTCCGTGGAGGCCCCAGGGTGTGTTGTGTTTGTAGCCTCGCCATAGTGGAGCGGATGACATCACACGGCGTCTCTGTGGGCGCCCATGGAGACAAACAACGATGGCTTGCGACAACTGCCTGGGCGTGTAATATGGCCGGAGACCCAGCTCCATGTCCTGACCGCACCTTAACAGTTACATGTCCTGGGTTGCACCACTTCATGTTCCCCACCACTAGGATTATAGGGCCTGTACCTCCACCGCTCTGCCATTGGCTTAAAATTAAGCTCAGTGCCAGATGCAGCCCTGGTAAGTGCCCCTCAGTTCCTCCGGTATGGGCTGAACATTGCCGGCGTGCCCCGTTGTTCGGAGTGAGAGCAGCCGTTCCCTTGAATAAACAAGTTCAAGATTGAAGAGGTTTATTTATTTGTCACATACGTATACATACTTTCATGCATATATGCAGTGAAATGTCTCTGCAACGCACCCGGAAATTATGCAGAATAGTTACTCAACCGAACATATTAGCTAACCTAATTCCTACCTAGCAACTAACTGAAACTAACTGATTCCTAAAACGTAATGCAGTTAGTGAATAGAATAATACAAATAAAATACAAATACAAAATAGAAGTGAAGTACATAGAGGGATAGGCTATTTGTATATACAGATATGTGCAGTAAAGTGCATGTGAATAAAGTGTGTATGGAGATATACAGTACAGTGTACAACAGTACGACACAGCAATAACAGTTTTAGAAATAGATAAGTCCCATCAGATAAGAAAAAGCCGTCTCCATAAGATAAAAAGAGATCCACACAATGTGTGCAGTAGCAAAAGTTAAAAATGTAAACAAAAGGTTAAGAAAGAGAAAAGTAACTCACTACGCAGACAGAGCGAGAGGAGAGGCTGCCGCCGGCGTGGTGGTCGCTCAGTATTCCCATCTGCTGTTTCCTATCCGGCTTGAGTTTGCCGTGTTAGGATTTGAGCGTGTTGTTTTTATGCTAAATGCAGCATCCGGAGGATATTTGTCATTGTTTTGGATTGTTAATTGATTTCCAACAAACATGCATTTACATAAAGCAGGCGTATATGTCCACTCCCATGTTGATAAGAGTATTAAAAAAAATATATAAAAAAATATCCTTTTAAGGTACATTTTGAAGAGATAACAAATCTGCGATTAATGGCTATTAACTGTTTTAATTGTTTGACAGCCCTAATATATTGTGTGTGTGTGTGTGTGTGTGTGTGTGTGTGTGTGTGTGTGTGTCGTGTGCGTGTGTGTGTGTGTACTGTATGTTTATGTGTGTAATGTATTATATACATGTTATATGTGTGTGTGTGTGTGGGGGGGGGGGGGATCAAGCACAATGTTCCTGGGCGTGCAGTGTTGGTGCTTAGTGAATCTTTCCATCACGTCACATGAGGGGTGCGGGGGGCGGGGACGGGGGGGATTTATGACAACAGCCATCTGGCCGCGCAGGCACCCGGGCACGTGTGAACGCCAGCTCCGAGGGTAAAGACAAAAACAAAAGCAAAAACACTCCACGCCAGCAACAATATGTCGCCGGGCTTGTGAGGGGGCCGACGGCTCCAGATGGGGAGAGAGGAAGGAAGGAGGAGGAGGAAGGAGGAGGAGGAAGGAGCCTCGTCACTTCCACCGCCGGCGTCTTGAATGGGCGCGTAGTGTTGACAGGTGCATTTATTTTCCGACGGGAGCCTCTTTGCCGTCTTCCGCTCGACGGGCCATTAATGAAAGCGTTGTGTCCACTCACTGCCCAAGTCTGCAGTGTTTGGAACACAGCGGAAAACAATCCGGTTGGCAGAATGTACTTATTTATACGGAGCACTGTGTTATTCATTTAAAACCACACGCGCAGACCCAAACTACCAAACTACAAACTAACAAACAAGCACGTTGGCACTCGCGGTGTAGTGGAGCATCGCGGCGCTCGGCGCCGATGCCGACACCGTAATGAAACCGATCCCCGCCCCGCTCACTTTCTAACAAGACGTCAAAACCTCTCAGCTCAGACTGTCTTTGTTACGTTTTTGGGGTAAAAGTTTTATTTTGACTCAGACATGAAGTTATAAAGTCATGCTTTTGGCGATTTCCTGGCGGTCTTGATTTGAGGTAAAAGTAGAAACTATTGCAATGAAATGGCAAATGTCACACCGTGAATACTGACCACCCCCACCACCACCTCTACCACCACCACCACCACTACTACTACCACCACCACCACCACTACTACTCCATCACCACCTCTACTCGAGCCCCATCCAACAGTTGGGAGGCTGGAACTACAAAAAAAGACACTTGGAAAAACATGTATATGTCTTTGTTGTGTTTTATCTGAAGTAGGGTTGTTGTGCACATTTGGTCCCTGAAACCCACAGCAAAGAAAACATCACACCCGCACCCCCCCAAAAAAAAGGCCTGTCCTTATTACCAAACCCAATGGTTCTAAATGATTATGCACACCCCTCCGGGATCATTTTGAAGGTTATCGTTTGGCCAGAATAGAGATTGTGACTTAATATCCCCCCGCCGCGTCCCCGAGAGTCCTTGCCGCGGGCGAAAGGAACCATCTGGTTGACCCCGCCGTTCAAAGTGGGTCACTTCATTTAAGTGGGAAACTGAAAAAAAAACCTTCCTCTCGTCGGCCACATGCGCGTCCACGGGGGGAGACGCCAGCGCGGCGTCGGCGGGCGCGGAGCGGTCCACAACGCCAGAGCACTCAGACGCGTGTCGGAGAATTCCCAAGGTGAGGAGCCATTTATGTCGCCCGCTACCCAGGGCGCAGCCATCCGCTGGAACGCGCCATGAAGCGGGGTCACCGCAGCGACGCCCACTCAGGGAATATCACGCTTGTGCGCGCAGCAATTTCCGCGTGTGTCATTCGCCAGCGTCGTCCCGTTGCAATGTCATCCCAGTCGAACAGAGCGATGACGGCTAATAGAGATAAAAGGATCGACGCCGAGCGAGTACAATGTTTCGGGAGCACCTTGAACATCCCCCCCCCCCCCCCAGGCCGATTGCCTCACGTGGATAAGCTCGCTCCCGCCGCCGCCGCCGTCATCTCGAACCGCTGAAACAGGTGTCACCGTCGGCGGCTGGGTGGGCGAGTCGTTCCGGCGGTTCGGTGTGGCCGTCCACAGTGCTAACTGAGCCATACCCTTCTTGTTTGTGTCGGACAGCGCCAGCACCGCCCTGGGCCTGACGTTTGAGGTGTGCCCAGAAATGCAGAACCACATGAAGATCCTGCCAAAAACAGGGCTGATCCAGCCCAAGTCAGACTTCAGTGCCCAACTCAAGTTCCAGCCCAGGTGAGGAAGGACACACAGAGGGTACAATGATGATGAGAGACTGGAGCATGTCTAATCCTAAGATAAGATAAGATAAGATAAATCTTTATTAGTCCCACAACGGGGAAATTTTAATTGTTACAGCAGCAAAAAAGGGGACAGCAGGAAATAGAGCATATAAGGGTAAGCACTGTAAACAATACAAATATATCGAAAGAACACCATAAATATTTAACCCTATTTTAAGGCGTGAGCTTGTTACGCGTCTGTGCATAAAAGGGGAAACTGTTTCCCTCTCAAGACACAAAAAGACATCAGGTGTTTATTTTTACTTTGCCTACTCCCTGTCACCATATTTCTGTCTCCCCACTCACGCCCGTACATTTCTCCATGCTCGTTTCGCCTTGTCTATTGAGTGTATCAGATATTCTCTGCCAAAAACGAGGTCCATCTGTCACCGGCTGCTGTGGCGTGGCCGATATGTTGAGTTACTGACCAGACCACATTTTCTGATTTAAAGAAAATCTCACTCGGCAAAAAAAGCGGAAGGTAGAGTTAGCCGACGGGGGGTGACCGGGGCGGAAATTTGTATTTGCGCCACGCTGCGATGTGACGCGAAATCAGCGTCCCCTGTCCGTGAGGTGGGTAAAGACAGACGGTTTCCACCTCGGCCAGCGGCCCCCTCAGCCCCGACCGGTCGCGGCGGCGGTGGCGGCTGTGAGCCGGGGGTTGAGGAGGCTTCCAGTAATCGCTTATAATGACTTTGAAGGACGCGGTCGCGCTCTCGCTCGCCCGCCCGCTCTCTCTCTCTCTCTATGCGAGGATGCGGGTGCTATATATAGGCGGCTGGGCAGAGTTGAAATGCGGTCTGGAACGCCCGAGGAGCTGACGGAGGACCTGCGGGGCAGATATGAGAGGCGTGAAGCGCGGCAGGAGGGGAAAAAAAAAAGAAAAAGGATTGCGTGGGTGCCGGCGTTCTCCTGCCTTTCCCGATATTTCCTTTCTCCCTCCTCCTCTCGTTTGGCAGCCGATTTTGTCGGGTATCTAAAGAGAGGTTGAAGCGACCGCTGCCGCATATTGGTGCGTTTAGTCTGCGGTGCGGGTTTGAAATGGGTCAGCGGCCTTGACAGTCATGCAATGTCAGCGGCGCTCTAATGAAGCCACGTTAGATGAAAATAGCGCTCAAGCGGGACTCGACGCTTTGAAACCACGCAAAGCATCCGCAAATGTAGGAGCTTTCAAAAAGGCCTGCGCGGCTGTGTGACGGTGCCGTGTGTCCGAGAAGCCGCCGTGGCGCGTTAGAGTGCGCCGGACAGTCGCATGTAGCCTGGACTTTCAGGGCGTAGCAGTAGACCGTTCGGGTGCAGCAGCAGTGTTGCCGTGAAAAGGATCATGATATGTATTTGCTGGGTTTGTACACACTTGTTGCATTGTGCCCTTATTGTGGGTCAGCGTTTTCTTTTGGGATGCTGGGCTGGAAGGAGGAAGTGATGCTGGTGCTGGTGGGGGGCGGTGGGGGAAATCCCATGATAATCTGCCTTGCTCAGTTAACTCAGGGTGGGATTAGGGCAGAGTGCTACTGCTGCTGCTTGTGCTATGGTGAGTGGAGAGCATGCACTAGCCCAGCATGCACGCGCACACACACACACACACACACACACACACACACACACACACACACACACACACAGTCACACCACATCCCCTTCCTACTTTCTCCCTTTTTTTGGCCATTCTGCCCTCTCCATCCCTGCACTACTGCACTCTCTCTCTCTCTCTCTCTCTCTCTCTCTCTCTCTCTCTTCCTCACCCGGATGTGTTTTTTCCTCTTCCCTCCTCTCCCAACTTCTTTTCATTTCAATCCGTTCTTGTCACTTTCTGGAGACCCCACATGTAAATCCCTTCTTTCCTTCCCTCCCTCCTTCCTTCCGTCCACCGCCATCTCCCAGTCGTTTATACCTGGCTCTGTCACCACCACCCCCCCCCCGCCTTGCTTTTTGTTTTCCTTCTCACACTCCACTCATCCCTATTCCAGCCATCCCTATTCCATCCATCCCTATTCCATCCATCCCTATTCCATCCATGCCTATTCCATCCATCCCTATTCCATCCATGCCTATTCCATCCATCCCTATTCCATCCATCCCTATTCCATCCATCCCTATTCCATCCATCCCTATTCCATCCATCCCTATTCCATCCATCCCTATTCCATCCATGCCTATTCCATCCATGCCAGCCTTCCACTTCTGACCACCGGTGTCCAGGCTCTGACGCTTACGTAACCCCGGACGCAGGTCCCATTTGCCCCTGCAGCTTCCATCCACAAACCGCTACCCTTGAGGGGGGGAAGAGGGAGGGAGGCAGGGAGAGGAAGAGAGAGGGAGGGAGAGAGAGAAAGAGGGAGGAATGAGGGGGGGAGTGGGAGAGAGAGAGGGGGAGAGGGAGGGGGAGAGAGAGCGAGAGAGACCTCCAATCTCTCTCTTACACACAAATAAAATCCTGGATTTGGAAGGGGAGGCTAGATGTGACGAGACATGTGCATGTGACACATAGTAACAGAAATTAACAGAGAAATGGGAAGGATACATGGTCCCATATGAATTCCTGCCCAAACCTTGCATTTTTGATTACCTTTATTTTGTTTTGAGTTGTTAATTTGATTTGTCCGTTAAAACCTGCAACGCCAAGTCTGTCCAGGCGTCAAGCAGGAGCTAGGATTGGACTGGACTGCCAAATCCTCTCCATCCGCCACACACACACACACACACACACACACACACACACACACACACACACACACACACACACACACACTCACACACACTCTGTCTCTCTCTCTCTCTCTCTCTCTCTCTCTCTCTCTCTCTCTAGCTCTCACACACACACTTGTACACCTGTTAAAGCTGGATCTCGAGATGAGTCACTTCCTCACATCCTTCACTCCTCTCTCCACGTGTTCCATCCTCTTCCTTTCCTTGCTCGTCCCATCTGCCTGCAAGGTGTTTTTTGGTTGTTGTTGTTGTTGTTGTTTTTTTCGACTTTCTCTCCTTCCCACCCGCCACTGAAGGCATCCTCGGCGTGACTGTAATCCCTCCTAGTCCCTCCAACGGCGAGTTCCCTTTTCAAGCCGCACGTTGACATGCGCACGTTAATCAGTGTTACAGTGTTATTCTGTAATAACATTGTAAAGTTTGACTTAACCCATCTGTTTTTTAGCCTTGTCCTTACGGTATTATTTTATTTTATTTATCATGTACAGAAACATCGGACTATGTTAATATCATTTATTATATATTTATTATATAGTTCATATATATATATATATATATATATATATATATATATATATATATTATTTATACCAGTAAATACTTGCCTCCTACTGCAATTTAGCACCTGCCATAGCCTTTTATGGATATTTATTATTTTTTTATTTATTATCTCTACCTGCTGCATAGAGCATATTTTGTATATTCTGTATATATTGTATTTCTTGTTTTTTCCTGACTGTTAAGCTTTCTTTCTGATGCTACTTTTTCTTTACATTACAATGCACCAACTATACCATGACAAATTCCTAGTACATGAAAATGTACTTATAAAATAAAAAATGCCAAATTAACGGATTCGGATTCAGATTCTGATTGGAATAAGTTGAATAACCAGCGTGAGATGTTGTTTTTTTAATGAGGTGTTATTTCTTATTTTACGCGATTTCCATTCCTTCGACCGGCGTGCGGTATAGTTCACGTGGCTCCCCGAGCGATGTGCATCTTCTTCTGTCGCTCCTTCGCTCGTTTTAGCTTCAGAGACTTTCCTGAGAATGTCACCATTTCTGTTTTTTCCACCGGTGCCAAGAATGTAAAAATATGGAGCTCCCTCATTTGGGTGAGCATGAACACTAACCCTGACCTTTTGGTGGACGCTCAGACTGAACACGCCAGCAGCAACGTGATAAACGTGTGTGGTGCGTGCCACGGTTAAGTGGAATATGATTTAAAAAATCTTGGTCTCAATAAGGAATATACTTTGGGCTCTATTGGGATTAGATATTACGAAGAGGTCGTTTACATGAGGGTTGCGATATTGGGAATGTTGCCAGATTCGGAATGAACGTTCACCGTTTCTCTGAATTTCGTTCTCAGCGCATTTCTACCGGCCTGTAAAACCTTATGTTATATTCGCTTTGGAAACCACAGTGACAAGATTGGATTTTTGAATAGGATCCTCTCTCTTGAATGGGTTTATATTATGCTGTGTGTGTGTGTGTGTGTGTGTGTGTGTGTGTGTGTGTGTGTGTGTGTGTGTGTGTGTGTGTGTGTGTGTGTGTGTGTGTGTGTGTGTATCTTTTTTTCTTTTTTTTTTTTTTTTGTCTAATCTGTAAAGAGCAGGGGGGAGTTCTGGCTGATAAAAGGGAGATTACAAGGGGCGATTTACTGCAGATCTGCTACAGATTACATTGAAGAACAGTGCGGGAGCTTTGACACCGTTGTACACATCTCAAACCGCAATATCAGCAAAACATGAGCAGGAAAACACGAGGTGCATTGTCACACTCCAAATATAGGCATGGGAGAAATGATCGATGTATGTTTATTTTGGTTTTTTTGGGGGGGGGGGGGGGGCGGCCGTTTCGTTTTTTTCCTTTCTTACTCATTCGTTTCCCCCATGATCAGAAACCTCTAAGCCTCGTAATCCGTTTTGTAATCCTTTTCAGAATCACCCTTTTTTTTATGGGAAAGAGATGGTCCAGTGCTAGAGAGGAATGTGTCTTTCCAATCTGCTGTTCTTAATTTGATCAATAAAACAGGCTGCAAAAAGAATGATATGGTGAGGCTGTTGCATCGTTTCTAAGTTAGCGGTGGTAGCAGGGCTTGAGTATCTTTTCAAAATGTCCAATAATGGTACAGATATCAATACCTTGACTTTGATTGACCAGTTCCAAAGCTATTATACAAATTTGCTTTATTTTATACTGGAAACACCCAAACAAGAAAGGAAAGAACCTTTTTAAGAAAAAGAAAATGACACATATACTCTTACTGGTATATGTGTATTGAGTTTTTGAGTTTTATTCTTAGGTCACTGATGCTGAGGAAATAAGCTCCTGAGGAATCAACCATTGAAACGGAAAATGTCAATACTCTATAGTGTCTATCTAATTCCATAGAGACCGTAATAGTATCAGATTTTGATTCCCAGTCCCAGTGAGTAGAACGTCGTACTGCAGTGATTATAGGTGGTCCTTAAATGGCCGATACTGTCAGATTTACAAATGTGGGACCCAAATGGTGGTTTGTGTAAAGTAATAGGCGCGGTGTCATTTTAAGGCTGTGGCCTATGAAACGGCTTTTTGGATCAGCCCCGTGGATAATCTGGCTGCCGGATGAGAGGAGCGCACGAGGCAAACGATCGCAGGATGCCAGCAAAACTTGAAACCTCACCCGTCCGCAAATTGTTCACCCCCACCCCCAGCATATGGGCCCGGGGAGGCCCTGCTGGGCTTTTCCACTCTGCCCTGCCAAGCCAATTCAAGAGCGACTCTTGTGATGGGGAGTTTGCTATTTGGATGTAAAGCAAAGAGAGCCCCCTCAAAATACACCCTGACTCGTCACTCATTGGTCATTGGATTGGCGGAAAGACCTGCTCTCTTCACGGGCTCCTTCTCTTATCGCAGAGAAGCAACTGTGACAGTTGTGACCCCTCTGCATTTTGCCACGTAAGCAATATGTTAAGAGATGGAAACGAATCGGAAGACTGTATTTTCATGTTGGTGCTAACTGGCTATTCTCCTAATGTTATATAACAGTGTCGACAGCGCAGGACTGCGTGATGCGGCTGCTCCTTTAGCTCAAAAAGGCGGAGAGTGTGCGTGAGTAAACAAGCGAAGAGTGAAGCCAGTCAGTATAAAACAAGATTAATAAGATTAAAAATAATCATAATTTTATTATGAGGAACAGGGATGGATCATTGTAAACCATGTGGTGAGAATACTCTTCGCTTAAAGTGTCCTGTGGAAGTTAGGTCTAATTGCAAACATATATATGCCATCGATCTCTAACTTACCAACTCTTTATTACCTTATTTGGGCATATAGATTTGATCTGGTCTCTCCCTCATTTAAGCTTTTCCCTCTGAAACAACTGTCCGTCAAATCAACTCCTTGATATTTTTGAACTTGGACATCTAATGCACAAAAAAAGGATTTGTCGCATTAACAAGGCCAAGGCAGTAAAGCCAGCAATGTTTTTGAACTGTTTGGTGTGGTCTCGTAGCTCCTCGCTAGACACAATGGGTTATATTACGCCTGATTTTGCTTGTCGGGTGTTTCCCAATTGATTAATTCCCTGCTTTTGGTTGCTTCTCAGCCACTGTAGGGCGAGCATTAAAATTGTTTACTGGAAAAGGAGTTGGAAAGTCAGTGTTTAAATCTGGCCCACGACCCTTGTGGGGAAAGAAGTCTAGGTAATATATCAGTAACCTGTTCAGTGAATCCCAGCAGAGATTTTGCGGAGGGTGAGCCTCGAGCGTTGAAAAACACTCTGACATGTAAAAGTCCCCCACCCCTTATTAGCGGCATCAAACCGTCGACACTCACAGCATTAGCTGGCAGGCGTTCAACTGGAGTAAACCGTGTAGGTGAGAAAGACGGCGGAGAGCGGAGAAAGAAACAGTGTTGAAGAGAGTATTAAACACTTGAAAAATATCCTTTCAAGGTACATTTTGAACAGTTAACAAATGTGCAATTAAAGGCTATTAACTGTTTTAATTGTTCGACAGCCCTAATATATTGTGTGTCTGTCGCAATGTAGCTGAATGTTATTCTCCCTTGTAAGTCGCTTTGGATAAAAGCGTCTGCCAAATGACTAAATGTAAATGTAAATGTAAATGTGTGTGTGTGTGTGTGTGTGTGTGTGTGTGTGTGTGTGTGTGTGTGTGTGTGTGTGTGTGTGTGTGTGTGTGTGTGTGTGTGTGTGTGTGTGTGTGTGTGTGTGTGTGTGTGTGTGTGTGTGTGTGTGTGTGTGTGAAATAAGCCTCCTCTCATTCCTCTCAAGCCAGCCAACACCTCATTGCAATGCACATGCGAGTGCCTGCGTAAACATTTGCGATAAACATAGAAACCTGCGCTCGCCAGAGCAGCTCTCCTACATCGGAGGCCATCGATGGGCCAGCGTTAGTTATTTATTTGTTTATTTATTTATTTGTTTGTTTTACATAAGCTCGAGCACGACTGCCGGGCCTCTTTGAAACGCGCGTACGTGCCTGGTCGCCATGGCTACGGCCTACAGTAGTGTGGAGGCGCACGCTGTATCCTTCCCTCTCCCCCTCTCCTTTCACTGGGCCGTGCGAGCGCTTCAGTCGTGGGCTGGAGTGAAATAATGGGGTCTCTCCGCCTGCCGCGCGTTTCTGTCTTTCTCCGAGGAAACCGAAAGTTTGCGCCCCCCCCCCCCCCCCCCCCCCCCCCCGTGGCTTTTCAGTCATCACGTGTGACGGATCGAAAACAATTAGCGGCTGTCAAACGACCGACTCCCCCGCCCCGACCGCCTACGTTTCTAGGGCTGGAGCAAGGTAAAAATAACTCCGTGGCTGTTGCACATTCATCACACACCCCGTCTTCAGGTCGTGATGGGAAGTTTCTTCCGTTGTGGGGAACCTGCAGCTTACGCAATAGGTCAAAATCTTACACCACCCGCTTTGGTTCTCTCGTAGATCCACTTTGGCCGAGGACGCCAAGGAATTTTTCGACGGGGACACGGGGGTCCTGGAGGTCCCGTTGAACCTGCACGTCACGGACCAGGTTTGTACGGCGCTCGGGCTCTGCTTTGTTGGCCTACTTAGGCCCTTTTTATCAGAAGCGGCGCCTCTGTAGGTTCTAACCTATTTTACTGGTAATGAGCTAAAATTATCTCGAGGCCCAGTTACACTGTAGGCGCTAACGAACCGAGTGGAAAGGTGATGTGACACTGTTTTCACCGAAGTTGTCTCGATAAACCTCTGATGTATCACACCTCTTCCCCGTTCCAAAAAATGCATGTTATCGTCACAAACCGTGCTGTCCCCATATAGATCCAGATTTTCCAGAGCTCCTCGTGCTCTCCCCGTAAGGAATAGGGTTAAGGAGGACAGGTTTTTTCTTTTCCGCTCAGATCAACCAGCACCTGTTTGTCAAGGTACATAAACCGACATACTCAAAACCGTAATGCGTGCTTTGCACTTGAACAAAAATTCTAACACTAAAACCACATAAATAAATAACCAAGTGGCCAATCAACAGACATGCCAGTCGAAGTTGTTCCAAGGGAGATTGAATTCCTTCAATCCGTCAGCAGCGGCCCTTTATTTGAATAAACAGGCCAGCTGTCTGGACCTGTCTTCCCCACATTATCGCCAATTCCTAATTTTCTCAGTGAATCTGAATCTGGCCCGCGGTCAGGCATGCCCTCGCCAAATCGCCACCTCTCCTCTCCGCTCTCCATCCATGCATTCTCCGCTGGCCCCTATCTCCACCGGGGGGGGGGGGAGGATTTTGGAGGAACTAGAGCTCTGACTGGGAGCCAAAGGCTGGGCCAGGATGCTCCCGTGGTGTCCAAAAGCTGTTGCCCCCGCCCGCCTCCCCCCAGCTCTGCGTTCCTGGCATTCGACCTTGTGCATGCGCGCACACACACACGCACACACGCACGCACGCGCACACACACACACTCCTTGGCATGCACACTAACTGTCTCACTGAACAGGAGAGCTGCTCCGACCTTAGAATAACTTGGGTTTCTCATGTAGGGGAGGTACACTGCAACGCATGCAGGACCTACAGCGCTTCCCTACTCATTTGATCCTCCTCTTCAGAGATGCAGAACAGCATTTTCATTTTAACCATGAAAGGGCCATTGTATATGTAACGGGGAAAATAAATGATACTGTTCCTAAAGATGGCGTCAAAGAATTACTCTATGAAAATGCAAAGGGTTCCACGAATCTTGAGCGGATGAGATCAAGTGGGGGGTGTTTTTCTGCAAATTCGTTTCCAGAGGTTCAGAAAGAACACACACCGTAACACACACCGCTCCGCCGGTGCCACCAGGTGTGGCCTGTTCCCTACACAGTCCTCGCCGTGGTGACAACCTCAGACCTGCAGTTCGACCCAACGGAGGTGGACTTTGGCTACTGCTCTGTGTTCGAGTCGGTCAGGACCAAGGTCCGCCTCACCAACCTGTCCCTCCTCACCCAGGACTTTGGCTTCTTGGGGATCCCTGAGGTACTGAATTTTATGATGAGACGGATTTGAGGTAGGGATGGACGTTGTAAATCAGATGGGTAACAAATACTGAGAATACCTTTTGGCTTTTAGCCAACTTCATCGACTCTATATACCTTAATATACCGTAGAACAAGAGAACGGAGCAAATCTGTATGCCCAAATAAGTTAATAACAATTTGTTAAGTTAACACAAATTGTTATTACCTTATTTGGGCATACAGATTTGCTCCGTTCTCTCATCCAAGCTCCTCCTTCTCCACGTTCTGTACTTACTAAAATTACCTTGATGTATTCTTTGGACTTGGTCTGTTTGTTTTCTCTCCCGATAGTTTATCGAGGTGCAGCCCAACGATGGCTTTGGCGTTCTGCTTCCGCTGGAGACACTGGAGATTGATCTAATCTTTAACGCCAAGAAGGCAAAGGACTTTCGCTTTCAACTTCATTGTAAATCTGGAGTTGACAGGTAATCCCCACATCATTCCTTCAGTCGACCCAAATATCCGCAAAGTCATTAGAAATGACCTCACTTAATAAGTATATATATTTTTTTTTTTGACTCCAGAGATTTCCTGCTGCCGTGCCGGGCGGTGGGCGTCCAGCCTCCCCTGGAGCTCTCCGTCTCACTGATCCAGTTCGGGGCCACGGCCATAGGGGACCGCTCCACCGCCGTGCTCCACGTGATCAACCCCGGGTCCGGGCCAAACGCCCCGGGCCAACGCCCGGACCACCAGGAGGGTGGGTGGGCGACGGCCCCCGTCATCGGACCCAGACTGTTTTGCTTCAACCCTCTTGATGACTCTGAGATCAGCTTCGCGCCCTCCAAAGGACGGCTGCTGCCCGGGGAGGTAGTACATATGTGTTTGTGGTTATAGTTGTGTTAAATGTGTCTGTTAAAGTTGGCCTGGTTTGATTACAATATCAGTGTGTGCAGTGCTTATAGTGCGTATAGGGAAGTTGGATATCTGTCATTTGTGACAATAACGTCACATCAGTGATTACGATACTTGCTATAACCACCATGAGCGATGTGAGATGGCTGCTACTTTGATGGCCGAGAGCTTAAACTGGCGTATGGAGAAGCTGCCCTGTGTAACGTAGGACAGTGAAGCCCCTGCCCCTTTGCTCCAGTACTTCATCTCATAAAGCACTTTTATACAGAATTTCACAGTTTCAAGCTGACAACAGCTGTCTTTGTTAGCGTGCTGATGCCCTCTGCTGGCCTCCACATGACACTGCTGCCTCCAAGCAGGCGACTGCAAGTATACCTGGCTGCAGCCTGCAGAATGGGGACCCACCGGACCCACCAGCCACCCACCGGGATTTGATTGGTTTAACTGTCGAACGTGGGCGGGGTTGAGCGTTGATTTCATTGGTTTGGACTTAGGTCTGGCCGTGGTTAAACAACGTGGGGACTGCTTCTCTGTAAACTGTTTGGTATTTTGAACATAACGATCACTCTGAACCATGAGTTACAGATGGTTAAGTTTAGGTATAATGTTATAGATGGTTAAGTTTAGGTATAATGTTGTAGATGGTTAAGTTTAGGTATAATGTTGTAGATGGTTAAGTTTAGGTATAATGTTGTAGATGGTTAAGTTTAGGTATAATGTTATAGATGGTTAAGTTTAGGTATAATGTTGTAGATGGTTAAGTTTAGGTATAATGTTATAGATGGTTTAGTTTAGGTATAATGTTATAGATGGTTTAGTTTAGGTATAATGTTATAGATGGTTAAGTTTAGGTATAATGTTATAGATGGTTTAGTTTAGGTATAATGTTAAAGATGGTTAAGTTTAGGTATAATGTTATAGATGGTTTAGTTTAGGTATAATGTTAAAGATGGTTAAGTTTAGGTATAATGTTAGAGCAGGGGTGGCCAACCAGTCAGAGACTAAGAGCCACTTTTTTACTGTGTGACTGCAAAGAGCCACATCATACACATGGCCACACATGAACATCACCCCATCCCTTCCTCACACACACACACACACACACAGACCTCTGCTCAGCCAGATTTATTGTAAATGTCACACACCAACATGATAATGACAGAAATTGACTTCTAGCCCCCGCGACCCGACTAAGGATAATCGGTTGAAGATGGATGGATGGATGGAGTACTAAGACCACAGGCCAGTTATTTTCAACAATTAACATTGTGTGCACTGTCTCACACACACAAACTCTCAGTTCAACCAAGTCCACAAACAAAAATATAACATTGTGTGCACTGTCTCACACACACAAACTCTCAGTTCAAAAAGTACTGTTGTTTATTTATTCATAGAGGGGGGAATTGGACTTCGAGTTTAATGATAAGGATGTATTTTTTTCATGTTGGGTCAATTTATTCAATAGTGTCCCTTAAACCCTAACCTTTAAGAATCAGTTTTGGCTCTTGCCGACCATACACGATCTGATGCTTTGGCCATCCACATATACCTGGGACTAGGTGTTCCGGAGCCCTGGTTACGAGGATCGAACCCGCTATCGAGTTCAAAGCCGCTACCATTGAGCCAGGACTCCTAAATGAAAGTACTGCGTTTCCGCGGTATACCTCTCAGTTCAACAAAGTCCACAAACAAAAATATAATAATTAACAATAGCGTTTTTCTCTTACTATGCATGTTGCTTAGTGGGACTTCTGCCATTCCTTGTCTTGAACAATCCTCTTCAAATGTGGCTTGTATTCCGTTGTTGCCACTCGAAGCAATTCTTTCACATGGGTGTCAGTCAGAACAGATCGATGCTTTGGTTTCCACATGTTTTTGGGTAGAAAACACAGACTCGCAGACGTATGTTGACCCAAACATTGACAGTATCTTAAGCGCAGCCCGTTTGACATTGGGGCATTTTTCCATTGGCACACTTCTCCAGAACTCAATGGTCCCTTCCCTTAAAGCAGCTTTCAGTCGGTCCTCCTCCTGCAGCTCGCGAGTCGCGACACACACACACACACACACACACACACACACACACACACACACACACACCCCTCCAGCCTTCACAGTTCTCCATCGGACATGTCCGATACGCAACGCAATTCACCGGCCGATCCATCTTATATGTTGACTACTAACCATGTCAATAGTTTTGAAAATAAACTTCCAAAGCTTTTGGAATCTTATTTGGTGTTTTATTAGTCCTAATGCCGCGTTAGACTGGAACTGGACTGAAACGCGTCTATATGTTGACTTTGTATGGAGGCGCGCCGCCCTGGCGCTTTTGGTGTAAACGCGGCATTAGGTCTAATAAAACAGGCGTTAATGGGACATGACTCCTGCTGCTGTCCGCTTTGAGTAAATGAGGAGGTGATCCGCGGTTGAAAACGAGTGATACATCATAGCGATTTTATAATCATAATAGGGAATGAATGGCTGCGCTTTTTTTTTTTTTCTGAGTTTTTGACGCTTGTCATGTGAAAGCCCCTTAAGAGCCGCATGAAACCAGCCAAAGAGCCGCATGAGGCTCGCGAGCCGCGGGTTGGCCAGGCCTGTGTTAGAGGATGTTAAGTGTGTCGTCCATGTCCAATGGGACATTTATCAGACTATTGGGGTTTCGTAATAATAATCCGTCAGAACAATGCCATGGAGTGGAATGTAACTAAAGTACATTGACTCAAGTATTGTACTTATGTACAAATTTGAGGTTCTTGTACTTAACTGGAGTATTATCAGTATTATACTGAAATATTGTACTACTTTACTCCAGTACATGTATCTGACAGTTATAGTTACTACAGTTATAGTTACTTCTCAAATCTCAAATTTTTCATACCCTTCCTCTCCAGTGAAAACGATGATTGGATGATTTTGAATGTTTGTGATAAAGTATTAAGTGTTCCTTTATGGGCAGAGATGATTCAACTCCTCAAGCTAAATAAACTATTAAAAAAATAAAAACCTTGGATTATCCGGAAAATGCAAAGCTGAACGTGTCACGCTCAGCGGCCGCGGCTAGCGTCCGATCACAATCAGCGTTTTAACCGCGCCCAAATTCCACGGTTAAAACCAATCAAACCAGGGCGGGTGGGATTCAAGGTCCGACGCTGAACCCCGCCCCGGTCTGCGGGCTGCAGCCTGGTACTGCTCTGCTGCTGGCGGCCTACTGAACCAGGATCCCCAGGAGAGAAGGCTCTGACATGATACCGAGAGCCTGCGTCACGCCGCCCCTCAAGGGTAGTCGCCCCGGCTTGACGGCGCGCCGGGCCGCTGTTCCTTCTCGCCCTTCGCACAGAGGCGCCTGGTCCAGGTGACGTTCAAGCCCCGCCTGTCGGAGCAGCAGATCAGGGACGAGGCGCTGCGCCTTTGCTCTCGCGCCGCGGAGCTGCGTAGGCAGGGCTCGGAGCGGCCCAACGCCAATAAACGAATCCAGTCTGAGGTACGAGGCGGTCGTTCGGACTTCACTGTGTTTTACCGTTCAATACCAACAGAAGATGACGATACAGCCCCGTGTGTGTGGCCTATAGACTAATTTCTCACATAGGTCCACCGGAGTGTGCCGAAGTTATACTCGAGTAAAAGTAACTACACTGCTTTGAAATTATATTCCCATGATGGTCCCAGCACTGAAGTGCAACTTACTTTGGGTCAAAACGACACGTTTTCCTTTTTCCTAAACAGTACGTGTCAGAGAAGCACAGTCCACTTTGAGGTCAGGGTTCAAGCAAGCGCTTTCAACGCTGCGTCTTTAAATAAGTCAGAGAAACGAGGGCGGGGAACCCCCCCCCCCCCCCCCCCCCCACGTGCTTTCCGCTTTTTCTCGAAATGTAGCAACAGAAAACTGTCAAAATAGAAGTAGAAATGTCTTTCCTCTTCCAAAAACAGGCTCAAGATAATATTGAAAGTACGGCCTCCAACTCAGAAAAGTGAAGGTGTGTGTGTGTGTGTGTGTGTGTGTGTGTGTGTGTGTGTGTGTGTGTGTGTGTGTGTGTGTGTGTGTGTGTGTGCGCGCGCGCGTGCGCGGGCGTCCCCGTCCGAACTATTAAGGAGGTCCGGGTGGAGTCCAGCAACGGAAAGAAGTCGCAGCCCAAACAGGCGGCGAGTGCCAGGAGCCACAAGGGGACGCTGGCCCTCAAGACGGAAGAGGCCCGTGCACAACCCCCCAAGGCCCCTGAGATACGAGCAGGGTAGGAGCACGCGGAACGTGACGCCCGAGGGGCGGCGGGAGTGCAGTCCAAATCTACGACCCAAATGCGACGGGAATAACCCGGGGCCATCGTTGATGTCTTTAACTTTTTCTTTTTTCTATTTTCCGTCGTTTTCAGGCGTTTTCTTGTCATGCCCGACCTCATTTTGTGTGTGGTCTTGAGAAATACCCCCCCCCCCCCAACCCCCCCCAAAAAACTGTCAAATGTGCTGACATGAAATGTTAATAATAGATAGCCGAGCAGTCACTAATGAATATTTCAAAACCAAAATATCAAAGCGCAGTGTGTGCCGAATGAAGAATTGCAAAATGGAGAAAAAAATTTTTTTTTCAACATAATTTCCTAAAAGCATTTCTGTGTTGGAAAAAAAGTAGATTAAAGCCAATTAGTAAGTTGGGCAAAAGTGGACACAGCAACAGCACTGGAATATAAATTTGAACTCAAAGTTGCATCTTGCAAGTACTCAAGCGACTTCAGCAATACTTTTTCTTTATTTATTAAATATTATAGTGTTTACAGAGAGAAATGTAGGGCTGCCATTCTGAGGGTGTGTCAGCTGGTATACTATACTATACGCTGCATACAGTAGTATACTGATAGTATACTGTCTATGTGCGTGTGTGTGTGAAAAAGAAATTCAAAAGAAAAATTATGCAACTGGGAATTTTTAAAATTTTTATTTTTAATGTTGGAAGTGAAAGGGGAAGCAGGCAGTAGTCAGTAGTGCAGTATTTTTATTTATACTTCATAGTGTGTGTGTATATATATATATGTATATATATATAGATATATATATATATATATATATATATATATATATATATATATATGTATGTATATATATATATATATATGTATGTATGTATATATATATATATGTATGTATGTATGTATGTATATATATATATATATATATATATATGTATGTATATATATATATATATGTATGTATGTATATATATATATATATATACATACATACATATATATATATATATATATATGTATGTATGTATATATATATATATACATACATACATATATATATATATATATATATATGTATATATATATATATATATATATGTATGTATGTATGTATATGTATGTATATATATATATATATATGTATGTATGTATGTATATATATATATATATATGTATGTATATATATATATATATATATATATATGTATGTATGTATATATATATATACATACATATATATATATATATATATATATATATATATATATATATATATATGTATGTATATATATATATGTATGTATGTATATATATATATATATACATACATATATATATATATATATATATATATTATTAGTATGCCTCGCTTATCCCGTTGTGTGTAATGTGTGCCATGTGCCACCAGGGGGCGGCTGTGTCTCTCGTTTGCATTCAGTGAGCGTTGCCATAGCGCAGCACGGGGCAGGTCCGGCCAAGTCGTGGATTCTGCTCGGCTTCGAAGGCGCTAGAAGCCAAAGTTGTCCGAGTGCATTTGAGTCTAAACCGATGACGCGCGTTCGTCGTGTGGAAACCGCCCCGATTGGGCCAAATGCCGTTTGGAAGGTTACCATGGGGACGCCCTCACAAACAGTCGTAGGCAAGCGAGAGGCGCTGCTCAACGGGACAGCGAAGCGAAGAGGGGACACGGAGCCGTTGTGGGTCCAAACACCGGGCGGGTCCGTCTCCCGCTCATTGTCAGTGGGCGGCGTTGTGCTCGGCCCTCACCGCTGGTAACCATCGGCCTCGGCTTCCAGGGGCGAGGAGTACGAGGCGGGCCGCGCCTCCCTCCTGCACTCCTTCACCGAGCGCCTGGGGCACCACGTCGTCCCCTGTTTCGTGTCCGACGGGGACCCTCCGCCCGACGACCCCCACGCCTCGCCCTCCTGGAGGTGAGCCCTGCTCCACCGGGCTCCACGTGGAGCTTGGTTCATTACTGGATTTCATTTGGGGTTTTTTGGTTGGATTTTTTTTAATTTTTCTACTCTACCTCCACTCACTCTACCTCTACTTACTCTACCTCTGCTTACTCTACCTCTACTCACTCTACCTCTACTTACTCTACCTCCACTCACTCTACCTCTACTCACTCTACCTCTGCTTACTCTACCTCTACTCACTCTACCTCTACTTACTCTACCTCCACTCACTCTACCTCTACTTACTCTACCTCCACTCACTCTACCTCTACTTACTCTACCTCCACTCACTCTACCTCTACTTACTCTACCTCCACTCACTCTACCTCTACTTACTCTACCTCTGCTTACTCTACCTCTACTCACTCTACCTCTACTTACTCTACCTCTACTTACTCTACCTCTGCTCACTCTACCTCTACTCACTCTACCTCTACTTACTCTACCTCCACTCACTCTACCTCTACTCACTCTACCTCTACTTACTCTACCTCCACTCACTCTACCTCTACTTACTCTACCTCTACTCACTCTACCTCTACTTACTCTACCTCCACTCACTCTACCTCTACTTACTCTACCTCTACTCACTCTACCTCTACTTACTCTACCTCCACTCACTCTACCTCTGCTTACTCTACCTCCACTCACTCTACCTCTACTCACTCTACCTCTACTTACTTTACCTCCACTCACTCTACCTCTACTTACTCTACCTCTACTTACTCTACCTCCACTCACTCTACCTCTACTTACTCTACCTCCACTCACTCTACCTCTACTTACTCTGCTCTCCCTCTAGTTTAGCTCTGCACTACCTCTGCTCTTCCTCCCTTCTACTCTATCTACTCTACCTACCTTCTGCTCTACATCTACTCAACCTCTACTCTCCCTACCACTACTATTCATCTACTCAACCTCTACTCTACCTCCCTTCTACTCTACACCTACTCTATCTACCACTACTCTACATCCCTTCTATTCTACATCTACTCTAACTCCCTTCTACCCTATCTACTCTACCTACCACTACTCTTCATCTACTCAAGATTCAAGAGATTCAAGAGGTTTATTCGTCACATACATATACAGTACATACTTTCATACATATATGCAGTGAAATGTAATAGGATGTAATGTACTCAACCTCTACTCTACCTCCCTTCTACTCTATCTACTCTACCTACCACTACTCTTCATCTACTCAACCTCTACTCTACCTCCCTTCTATTCTACCTACCACTACTTTATCCACTCTACCTCTACTCTACCTCCTCTGCTCTCCCTCTAGTTACCTCTGCTCTGGGTCCCTCTGCTCTGCCTCCCTTCCACTCTATCTACTCCACCTTCCACTGCTCTTTATCTACTCTACCTCTACTCTCCTCTCGTCTACTACACCCCCTCTACTACACTCTGCTCTACCCTACCTCCCTCTACTCAACCTCCCTCTTCTCTACCACTGCTCTACCACTTTCTACTCGATAGAAAACTGATGAGGGAACCCACATTTTTTGTCAATATGTTGATGAAAACATATGATGTGATTGTTGTTTAAATTGGTGATATAAACGTGTAAAATAATATCAACTTAACACAACGCCTCAGTCACTTTAGGTCACAAATATTGCTGTCTGAGTTTTTAGATTAATAATTGTGTGTGTGTGTTGTGTGTGTTGTGTGTTGTGCGTGTGTTTCAGCCCCTTAAACACACTCTACCTGGAGCTGCTTTGTCCTGTTGTGCAGCCCTCTCTTGTGGTGACATCCAACAACGGCCAGAGCACCGTAGACTTCGGTCTGGTGGCAGCGGGTCGGTCGCTTTCCACCTTCCTTGGGACGCTTCATCAAGCGCTGTGGACCGCGCCGTATTTGTTCACGTTTTTTTGTTTTTTGTGTCTTTCTTTGTTTTTCTCGTTTGTTTGTTTTTTTCCTTCGTGTTTCCAGGCCAAAAAGCAGTGAAGACCCTGACAATTCAGAACATCTCCAAGGAACCGTTTCATGTATCCTTCAGACAGCTGAGTGTCTGTTTATTTTCTATTTTTATTATTTATTATTATTTTTTTTGTGTTGTGAAAGTTTGGCTTGGTTGAAGGTAGCAACAATATAAATCCCCTGTGAAAACTGTGCCCTGGTAAAGGTTAACGCCCATTCAACAATCGACTCAAGTGAAAGTATCAGGTATTAAATCAAGAGTAAAAACTTTTCAACGAGACAAGCTCAAATTTGGGTGTGAACAGGACATTCTATCCTCCACGTATGACCTCCTATTGGTCACGATGAAGGAGTTGATACTCCATTTGAGTCTTGAGTAAAAGTACTTAGTTACTGTCCACTCATGCACGGCACTAGAAAACAAATTAAAAAAGAACATTCTTAGAGCAGCAGTTATTTTGATATTTTCAGATACGGATTCCTGCAGAAGCGTTGATGGGCAAAATCAAAATGATGAATCTTGTATCGGCGAAGGATAGAAAGGTCGTCGTCCAGGCTGAGAGGCCGTTGCTTTAAAAACACGCTGTGGTTTGTGAGGTTCGCTCATGAAAGGAGCTGTTGCTTTGCCGTTTTTTTAAACGAAAGCCAAAATATGCGGTTAAGTCAAATAAAACTAGGCGAGTCCCTCCCGGACCGTCCGCACCTCGCTGATGGTTCTTTGACGCAGGCCAAGCTGGGCTCGTCGGCGCTGGACCCGAGCGGCTGCTTCTCCCTGCTCAACGCCCTGCGCCGTGTCTCCCCCGGCGAGAGGCACACGCTGCGGATGGCTTTCGCCCCCACCGTGGGGGGGAAGGTGGGTTGGGTGGTGCCGGTTTTTACCACGCCAGGAGTGCCCATCAACTACCAGGCAACGCAGCGCGAGACGTCATGATTAAGGAAGCACCTATACCGTTTTGTTTGTTTTTCTCCGACTGGATCATTACCCAGTACTCGTTCTTGGGTACTTTCTGACTCAGACTGAGACAAATTGGAGGTAGAGCGGGTAGTCTAGTAAGCGCAAGGTTGCCGGTGCGATCCCCGGCTCCTCCTGGTAGCGTGCTGATGTGTCCTTGAGCAAGACGCTTAACCCCCTAACTGCTCCCTGGGCGCCGCTATATGGCGCCCACTGCTCCTAGATACGTCAGATACGAGGATGGGTAAATGCAGAGAAATTGCAAGTTTCCCCGTTGTGGGACTAAGAAAGTAAATAAATGCTGACATTTTGAAGATTCTTGTGTGTTTTTGCTGACGGATTTATTCACAAACAAAAAAAAACGGATAAAACTGTAAACTGAAAATACCGAAATCACGCTTTCATTTTTCTACGAGTGCCAGTATTGACTATCCCTAGTCACGGTCCCCTCGTGTCCAGGCCAAGCAACCCGCTCACAGCCATGTCTTCAGATAGATTATATAACATCAGCAGCAGTTTTAAATGCACTTCTAGCTGATTATCCCAATTTATTTTGTGTTTTGAGTCATTTGTTTGTAGTATTTTATTACGTTTACAGGACCCGACTGTTGCAAAGACTTGTTGCAGGATGTTCATTCGCACCCACATAGAAACGCCCCCTCTCCCCCACAGTACCTTGAGATCCTGGACCTGCGCAGCCCGACGATGGCCCTGCCGCTGACCCTGCGCGGGGACGGCGTGGACATCGTTGTCACCAGCACCCCCGCCAGCGGCCCCTGGGACTTTGGCTACGTGCTGGAGCACGAGACCGCCTCCCAGGTCCTGCAGGTCAGTGCCGCGCCCTGTCTCGGCGGGGAACCGGACCCGTCTCCCCGCAAAGACGTCATCATGGGGGGAAAAAAAATACCTCTAATAGAACTTAAAAATGTCGATTCCCATCAGTACATAAGTGTTGAATGTTTGGCAACAGTAGGTTAGCTTCACTCTTGGGGAGGAAAAAAATGAAGTGGCACAACCTCCTGTTTGTAGTCTCTTACGAATAATGATGCGCTACCTTATGTAGCCACCGTTTACGATAAGTGAGCTTTGTTGCCAACATGCAATTCAATTGTGACAAAGGTCAAAAAATATGACAGTCGCTTACTTGCAGCCAAACTCCTATATTTACTTCTGCGGAGGAGGTGCGGTTACGCCACAGATATTTCCCAATGCATATCCCAAATGTGTTTTTATTCAGTTAGGGTCCCCCGCATTCCCAACGTATACTTTTTTTTTCACAGTACAACAGCGCTATCGTTTTTCTCCTCAACATCCATTGTCGGTCGTTGGCAGTGTTGCCGATGCTTGACTTATTGTTTTTCCCTTCCAACCACCACCGGACCACGGCGCGCTCCCTCTCTCTCTCTCTCTCTCCCTCTCTCTCTCCCTCTCCCTCCCTCTCTCTCTCTCGTTCTCTCTCTCGTCCCTCCAGCTGCACAACACCTCGTCCATGGAGGTGCGTTTCAGAGTGCTGCAGGCCAGCCTGTCTCAGACCGGAGCCCAGGCCAACGCCGACAGCCTGCGCCTGCTGCTCAGCTACCCGGACCCCCAGGTGCAGCGCACCGTGGGTAAGGCCCGGCCCCACTAGGCCTCGCATCTACCCGCTTAGGCCACCTGCCAACTTATGACTGTCAAAAGTGGCTTATGTCATGCGTCTCTGCCTCTTCAGTTTGACCAAACTACAATTTTTCCTTCCTCGTCGTGTCTTTATTTCACTTGGCTAGAATTATTCCAGTAGACTTCAGTATCTCATCTCTCATCACCCTTTATGTACTATATACACTATAGACACTATAAACACTATATATACTATATACGCAATATATACTATATACACTATATACACTATAAACACTATATATACTATATACACAATATATACTATATACACTATATATACTATATACACTCTATATACTATATACACTATATACATTATATATACTCTATATACACTATATACACTTTATATACTATAAATACCTTATATATACTATATATACATTATATACACTTTATACACTATATTCACTTTATATACTATATACACTATGTACACTATGTACACTGTATATACTGTATACATATCATCTCATCGCCATTCCCAATCTCAGGTCTTGTCCCTGCAGTCTGTCAGTATTCACTACACTCGCGTTGGCAATGGCCACGCCCCCTTTGTCCTCACTTTTCGCCTAAACTCGGCCGTTAAGTGAGGAGTACCTGTCATCACAATTACAATATCAAAGCTGGGAATGCTTAAATGATAATATCTATTCTCACTGTACGGATATGGTATAATTGATGTATTTGGATTTATTTTATTTATTTATTTTACATTTTTATTTGTAAATCTTTATCCACCCGGTTCCCTCTGCACCAGGAACCCAGAACTACAGCGGGCTGAGTGTGTTCAGTTCAACGCCCATAGCGGGCTGCATGGCCCCGGGGGCGAGACAGGACATCACTGTCACCTTCCAGCCCGACCACCCCTCTGTCAACTACTCTGACAGGCTGACCGTGGAGCTCACCACCGAGGTCGACCCCGCTCCCCACACTATGTCCATTGTTCTGTCAATACACCATGACATACCAGAGGATAGGTTTTCCATATTTCGGGCCAGTCCTTAGTGAAACGTTGGCTCCATCATTTTTAACTGTTTATGGCTGACTCTCGCTGAATGCTCTGTTGTTTAGAAACGTAGCGTTCTGCCGCAGCTCCTCACTTTGTAATTGACGACGGGAGTCAGCGTTTTGATAACCATCCAGACCGTAACTGGGATGTCATTTTCCCGTCTGTCAGGCCGTGGTGTGTGTGTTGGACTTGAGAGGAGCCGCCTGCTCCAACACGGCTTACGTGTGCGGAGGAGAGCGCCTGGCGGTGCCCATCGAGAGCCTGCTGCCAAAGCCAGAACCCAGGAGCTCCGAGCACCCAGGTGGGTGGAGGCCCCACCTCCGCCTCTCAACCCCTTTCCCCTCCGTACCCCACCCGTCTCTTCTCAGCCAATTAGAAACAAGATGAGCTTTAACCTCACTTTGAAAATGATTTATGTATATCATGAATGTTATTTAAAAAAACATACAAATCACAGTAACAGAGTTGAAACAAACATTGATTCAGAGCAGACGTACTATAAATAGACAAGTAAGGACTACACGTGTGTAAAACAACTAATAAACATGGAAATAAAAGTGTAGTCATGTCTAAACGGCCATATTACAAAATTGCAAATTTAAAGGAATAAATGAACCCGCACTAACGCTTCAATTTTGGGTGGAGCGTTTTGCGCGCGGCACCAGCGGCAGAACACATATAGCTGGACCATGAATCGGGCCCGGCGCTGCGTCTCCCCCCGTTTGACACCGCTGTGCTTCCTCCCCCACCCACCCACCAAACCGTGGCTTAGAGCCGGCTGTGAGCGAGAAGCCCCTGCTGCTGACCATGAGGGGGGGCTTCGACAGCGTGGGGGGCGTCAGGCCTGCCGTCAGGGTGCTGGAGGTGGGCTGCATCCGCACCTCACAGCCCTTCAAAAAGGTACCATGAAATTTAAATGGAGGTTATTGTTTGTCAATGGATTTATTGCATATGGCCATGGTTTATTGTGTATTGCCTATTTTTTTTCATTGTTCCTTAGTTTATTTTTAGCTATGTCTTTCTGGCTTATTGTTTATTGTTGGGGTTATTTTAATTATTTAGTGCTGATCTTTAGGAAAATATGTTTTGGTTTTTTTTTTGGTTATAGTTCCCGTTTATTGTAGGTTTTTTCGGTTTATTGTGTGTCGCTAACATATCAATCTTATACCACCCATTTTCCTATGTATTATCTATTTATATTTCCGCTTTTATTCTTTTTCTCTATTCGATTAGTACTATCGCCGCACTTTCCCGCCGTCTGCCCACACAACGCAGACAGAAGCTGGGGAAGCAGAAATGATGATAGCCATGTAAAGTCTCCATCCCATAGTAGATTCACTGCGGCCCGGTTATCGTGGCAAACCTTCCGTTGAGGTCTTCCACCTGTTTGGCTTTTAGCTTTTCGCTTCTCGGCTCTTGTTCTTTTTAAAAAATTACCCCGATCCCTCTTACATTTCCGAAGGAATGCCCTGCTGCCGCTCCTTTGGCTAAAACTCACACCTCACCCTCAGTGTTTCAAGCAGCCCACGCCTCCAAGCAGCGGCGCGCTTTCACGCTCTCGGACCAATGTCCCTCCCTGAGACGCTTGTTAAATCCTCCAAAATGGGCTTGTCTTTCCCATGAGTGTTCACAGCTGTTTCTCCAACTCGCCGCAGGTTCAAACCCCCCCGCGCCCCCCCCGCCTTGTGTTTGCATTCAGAGCTTGGAGTTTCACTGGGACAACCTGGCGTCCCTGCTGCAGCGCGGCTTCAGCGTCGAGCCCAGCAAAGGCAGCGTGGACGCAGGCCACCGCCGCTCCATCCTCGTCAAGTGGACGCCCCCTCCCGGCCACAAGGTGGAGCCAAGCAAACCCCGTTCCGGGGCCCCGGTATTCGCCGAAACATCCGGGAATCACTCGTAGGACTCGTTGGCCAGCGGTGAAAAGATTCCTACCGCCGAGTGTTTTGCGTCTGACGGGGGCGGTGACCTCAACGCGCCTTGCCGTCCGTAACGCCTTCGGCCCCGGGGTTAAAGCACCGATTCGAGTCAAAAAGGTTTTGCCGTCTGAATAGAAGGAGCCCGTGGATCGTCACACCGACTCCGCCGTCGCACCCGACACTCGGGGCCCCCTCCCCCCTGGTGGCCGTCGGAGCCGCCTGCGGTTGGCGTCACAAAATAATGCCAGGGAGAAACGCGAGAGCTCCTCTTCGTCCCGCAGGACTGCAGCGAAGTAGTTTGCTCAACCAGACCTTTACCGCGCTCCATGAATGAGCGTTTCAAGCTTCCTTCATAAAGACTCTGCAACGTGCGAAACAATAAAAAAAATACACACAATTCATATATGTAAAAAATGTAGTTATGGTGAATGTGGTGACGTGAAGCGTTAACGTTCATGCCGTTATTTGATATACGCGACATACATACGATATACCATGAAGTTTCAAACCCAGTTCGAATTAAAAACTCGACTGACGCCACTTCCGTTAATCGCGCAGAATCCGACTCTCCAGCAGAAATTAATGTTGTCGTTTATGGGATTGGGTGTGAAGCGGGCTCCGGGGTCGGACGGAGCTAAATCACGGCCGTTGCGTCACCCCTGTTGCCCAAAAGGTTACAAGCAGATTTACAAGAAGCCTTGTTTCGGCAGAGAGGATGCAGGGCGTTCTCGTAGATGGCGCAATCGCTTCCCGACAGACACTTCCCGTATCCGTCACCCAGACTGGTTCCGTCGCCGTCCGAACGGTTGCCTTCGGTGGTTGAAGCGTTTTTGTTCCGACGCGTCCCTCATCTGTCGGGGTGAGGATAAGCTCGGGGGCTCTCCTAAATTCCTGGGGAGATAGGAGTCGTTTCCCAGGCCGAGGAAGTTCATTGAAAAATGCTTTTACCCCCTGCCAAAGTTGCGTCACCGAGTCCGAGGAAGGAGTGAGACCAGCGTAGGTCTCATAGTAACAATGTATGGTATATTATGTGGGTTTATATGGTTTAATACAGGGAATCAGTATTACATCAAATTAGCAAAAAGGAAAGCCCCTAAATTGCATCGCAAAGTCAATTAATTCAATTAATTAATTTTATAAACACCAAATTGCTGTTTGAATTGTTGTATGTAAATTGCATCATTCGGAAAAGGGACAGTGAGGGATGTGGCTTGTTGGCTCAGAACTCAAATTTGAGTAACTTCCTCTTTGCACCGTGGTGACCACAAGTCTTAAATGGCGCCCGTGACTGGTGTGTTTCTATGTGCGTTTCAAAAGCCCTACGAGGTGGTGGAGGCCAGCGGAGAGCTGACCCTGAAGGGAGACGAGACGGAGGTGTACCGCGTCACCCTGCTGGCCGTGGCCTCGGTCGCCGACCAGCCCCCGGCCCCGTGGCAGCCGGCGGAGCCCCACCCCCACGACGCGCCCGAGCGCGACGGGCCCGGCGCTCACTGAGAGGGGGTCCGCCAACCAGCTTTTTCAAAAAAGTTTGGGCATTCAGAGTTTCTGTCTGCGGTAAGGACGCCAGCATATCGCAGTGGAGGAATACAACTTGAGAAATGCCCTGACACCTTCCACCTTTTTCATGCTTCTATTCCTCATTATGTTCCAATAAATCTGTAAATATGTACCAACGCAAATGGACAAATCATTAGTAAAAAAAATTGCAAAAAAATGGAACTAAATGGATTTCAATTTTTCGTTGCTTAACTCTATAAAGGTAATAATCAAGCCAAGTTGTCAATGTTTCTTACATGTATTTACCACAACAATCCACTGTGACCAAATAACAATTAACACAAATCACATGTACAACCATATGATATTATCAGCCTTTTTTTAAATAACACATCTAACATATCCTATATATACATATCTTATATATAACTACATAGCTGCATATTTTCACTTAACATTTCATATAATTAATGTAATTATTATATAATTATAAAATTCTCATTTATTTCCTTATGTAATCAACCATACTTTGTAAATAGTTTGGTTATTATGGGCAGTCGTGATGTCATCTGTAAACTATTTGTGATGAGTCCGAATCGAGCGTCCAAATCCACCAACAGGGAGTGCAGGTGAAACTGAAGTGTTAGGGCTGCCATTCTGAGTGTGTGTCAGCTGGTATACTGCGTACTATACGCTGCATACAGTATACTGATAGTATACTGTCTATGTGCGTGTGTGTGTGAAAAAGAAATTTAAAAGAAATATTATGCAACTGGGAAATTTTTTTATTTTTATTTTAAATGTTGGAAGTGAAAGGGGAAGCAGGCAGTAGTCAGTAGTGCAGTATTTTTCTTTTATACTTCATAGTGTGTGTGTGTATATATATGTATGTATATATATATATATATATATATATATATATATATATATAATGTGTGTGTGTGTGTGTGTGTGTGTGTGCAGTTACTCCTCACTTAACGACAAAAGTTCCGTTCCTAGGACCAGGTCGTTATGTGTATGTACTGTATCTATATATGTATGTGTGTATATATATGTGTGTGTGTGTGTGTGTGTGTGTGTGTGTGTGTGTGTGTGTGTGTGTGTGTGTGTATTTATATATATGTTTATGTATGTATATATAAGTTGGGTTTTTTTCTTTTCTTCAACTGGATTGTTCAAGGAAATGACCTATTGTCAAACTCGCCTCTAATGCATCACTCCGTACCAGCCCTGTGCCATTATGGATCCCAACCACAAGGTGTCACCCAACTGTGTTTTCAGACACAGTGCAACTTATGCACAAGAAAGAAATGTCGTTGAGTTCACCTTCAGGTCATTATGAACCATTTCAGACACTGTTATTCAGCAAACTGCTCTATTAAATGGCTGGCAGCTGGAAAATAAAAATGTCAATGAGTGTTGGCACCGCTTACACGGCAGTGGCCGAATTGCAGGTTACTGTAGTATTTGGGGGAAAGAAAAATAAAAGTCAAACCTGAACCACAACAGTCTGAATAGTTCACACAGCAGACTACACTGATGTGGTGGGAAATGCAGTTACAACGATCAGACTTCACCATTGTGAGGCTTATTTAACAGCCAGTTTTAATGCTGTTACTATGAGCCGCAGTGCTGGCTTACAAATGTCAGTCCATCAGGTTAATGAAGCCTGCTTGTTTTATTGCATGTGTTTAATATTGAATTGATTTGCTTTATATAGGTTTATTTTTAACTCTTGCTCAATTATTTTTACATTCATGTAAGGCCAAAGAAAAGATAGTGATTAGGGGAGAAAAAAAAGATTTGAGCTTGTGACACTGAAGATGATTAACTCTATTAATCCCTATTATTATTATTATTATTATTGTTGTTATTATTGTTATTATTATTATTAGGGGTCCAGTCCACGTGGCTGGAACCCCAGCCCGTTATTGTTATTGTAAGAGGAAAAATCTGGAAGAATTCTCAGAATTTTGAAGCATAAAACTGTCGGGAAAACAAACTTCTGCATAACACACGAACGCGGTTGATGTCTTGTTTGAACCGCGCTGCCACAAAGACCTCGTGGTTCACGTTTCATCCAAATCGAGTCCACGTACGGAGCAGATATAAGTGAAAAACCGGAAGAATTTCACCCGAAATAGTCAGCTTGTCTTGTTTAACTGACATGTCACACGTGTCGTCCTAAAATGAGCAAGATGAGATTTATGACATCATCATATTATTTACTATATTTACAGTAAGACGCTTTATGACATTATTTACTATAAATTATATTTACATTAAGATGCTTTATGACGTCATATTATTTACTATAAATGTAGAGATTGGTTGAGAATGTCCAGTTGGACCGTGTCCAGTGTGCGGTGTGGACTCGGTCACTCTCTCGTGTTTAGACGTTACCAAACTATGGATTGATGTGTATATTTATATAACTTCTTGCTTGGTAGATGTCAGTTGATCTGTTAGATTGATATTTTAAACCCGTGCTCCACATGACTTTGCCCGATTACGGAAAAATGAAATTAAATATAATCCTTAAAATGTCAACTGAGCGTCCCTTGAAAATACTAAAATGTGCGACTCATTGATGAGTTCAAAATCCAAGGTGGCATCGGAAAAACGGAAAGCGTGCAGTGGTAATTACCCA
Organism: Zeus faber; assembly: GCF_960531495.2. Lineage (NCBI taxonomy): Eukaryota > Metazoa > Chordata > Actinopteri > Zeiformes > Zeidae > Zeus > Zeus faber. Next base: position 4,273,693 of record NC_137194.1, on the reverse strand, counting down.
CAGAAATATCACGTTTGTCATATTTACTGAAAATGTAATTCAAGTAAAAAAAACTCAACTCAACTTTTAGTTAGTAGGTAGCAGACAGCCACCTTCTCACTTTTAGGATAAAGTCACAACAACACGCAAGTGTACCGGCTTGTAGTAGTAAATCTGCGCGTCACCAGGACTCTGAAAACTTGTGTCATGACGCCTGCCCATGCTGCGTTCATCGGAAACTCGGAAAATTGTGACTCGTTTTCGCAGTAACGCTGACGTGGAGAGGAGCGACGGCATGAACCGATGCTACATTCCATGGGAACTCAGAAAATTTGAAAGTGGTGTCGATACCGGACCCCGTGTATTGCCGCCTGCGGCTATTATCAGTAGTAGTTGTTGTAGTATTTGTAGTATTGGTAGAAATAGTAGTAGTAGTGTCTTGGGGGGGACATTTTAACAAAGAATTATTTGATAATTTCAAATGAATACACCAATGCTACCGGGTGCCGGGGTTAAAAAGGAAAAGATTGAATTCTCCAACATCCCTCTCATCCGTATGCTCTGTGTCCAACTGCACAATTGAAATACCTCCCTAGTAAATGAGGTGGAATACGGACGCCACCAGCCGACACTCAACCAGCGGTCAAATCAGGCACTTTCCGTGAACGGCAGATGTCAGTAATGCTGCCGAGGGCCAATGGGATTGGTCCTCCCTCGGAGATACATGCGGTAAGCATTTATCGGAGATTGGAGCAGATTACGCCAAATCAGATTACTGCACTCAAACCTGGCTATAAAAAGCAAGGTCATTACCAGCTTAGCTCGACGTAATGTCACTCCTTTTATGAAATGTATGGGAGCATATTAGGCGATATCGGCGCCGCTGTTTTCCATTTGTGTTTAATCTCATTTCTCGCCTGATCCCCCCCCCGCGCGCTAATACCGCTTGATAGCGCTACTCAAGAGCGTCTGTCCTTCAGAGCCGGATACGGCGGCGTTGTGGGGTTTTTTTCCATACGGTAAATGTGTCAAAGCTTAGCTCCTCATTACTTGTAACTGTTAAATGACCTCATATTATCCGTTCATGAATAAGACAAAAAGATACTCTGTGTTTCCCTCTTTGTTTTTGCAATGAGATGCTGTGTGTCCGCAGAACACCACTGTCCTGTTAACCGACTAGAAACGTGTCATTATTATTGTGATTACGGCCTCGTAGTAGTGAGCAAACGGCGCGTTCGTAACGAACAAATATTCAGAATGACCCGGGAGTCTGGAGCCGCTCCGTCAAAGCAGTGTGCGACCGAGCCTTCGACTCAACGAGCTGAACATCATTAGCGGGGATTCGATTTAAGTCCCTGGCAAAAGAAAGGTCTATGTATTTGCCGTAATTCATATTGAATGTGAGCGATTTACTCTTTTCGTTCCAACGGAAATAACTAGTTTGGAGGGAACTAAATGATTCTGAGTGGCTCCGTCTCCGTCCGCCCTCGCTCCGGGTGCGTTTACACCGACTGCGTCCGGCAAAACAGGAGCGGGACAAATAGAAAAAGAGTCAAACCTCCCGTCTCGACTCAAAGTTCCCATTTTTCAGTGGCGAGCTCGTTTGTATTCTGGCTGGAATCGGTGAATTAGGAGGTAGAGCTGGTCCTCTAGTGATCTAAAGGTTGCTGGTTGGATCCCAGGCTCCTCCTGCTAGCATGCTGTAGTGTCCTTGAGCAAGACACTTAACCCCTAATTGCTCCTGATGGCTGCGTCCGTCGGTGCTTGAATAATTGTAAGTCGCTTTGGATAAAAGCGTCTGATCAATGTAATGTAATGTAATGTAATGAATCGGTGAATTAGGGCAGCGTTGCAATTTTGAAATAATTGTTCATTATTCATTCATTTTTACAAGTGGAATTCAGCGTGCACGGCGGTCGAAAAACACTTGTAGAGGTGATTATTTATATTCTTTTTTTCCCTCTCTCACCGCCGCCCGACAGGAAGAAAGGCGGAGAGCGGGGGTTAGCGACGGAGGCTCCCCCGGGCGCCGCGCCGCCGGGGCCTGCTCCGCCGCCTCCGCCACACGCACCGCCCGGGGGAGGGGTGTATCCAGGGGCAACCTCGCTCCCCCCGGCTCTCTGCCGCTTCCCTAACGAGGGAGGGATGCGTCCCCGTTGAAACACCAGCCCCAAACCAGCGCACTACATCACACACACACACACGCACACACACACACACACACACACACGCACACACACGCACACACACACACACACACACACACACACACACAGTGTTTCCAACAAAACATGACGCCACCCTCCAATGATTGTGAGCGTGCATCTTGAGGTAATGGATGATATGTGCAGGTTGCACGCAGGCGACAGACGCACCGCTTCCACTCGAGCATGTGGCCATCATGGCGTTTCTCCCCTCAGCGCACCAATGTGTGGTCAGCGATGACCGAGCCGCAGGTCGGGAGGGGTTCAACCTCACCGTACAAATAGGCGGCTGGGCGGGGCAGGGCACCGCGCTCTCCCGTGTACTTTTGAGCTGCGCGGCCTCAAAAAGGGGAGAGGTGTTGCGTTAAGCGGGGGGTTAATTGTGCTGTGAGGTTGGTGTCTTATATGGATGTGGAGCCGGTGCCTCTGGAGGCTCGGCTGGAGCCGGGCGGCGGCGTGGTGACGGCACCGCCGCCCTCTCCACGGGCTCACAAATGAGGGCGTGGTGTCCTAGGACCGCAAGCCAAACACCCTGTGCACCGTCCCTTTCCTGGGGGTATTCTGTCACACTCCTGGCCTGGAAACTGTGTGAGTGTGTGTGTGTGTGTGTGTGTGTGTGTGTGTGTGTGTGTCTGTGTCTGTGTCTGTGTGTCTGTCTGTCTGGGATGATAACTCCCTGCACCTCCGTTATTGTTGGCGTAAAAAGGTGCAGCCCATAATACCGCATGTGTTGCATATTGTTGATCGATTACGAGAATCCTTAAAGTGGCAATCCATAACAACACTGAGCACCTCCCTGGGGGGAGGCGGACCCCGCCACCAACGGTGGAAACAGCCCATGGAGGAGCACACGCAATGTGCAAACACACTGAACAACCGTTTCCTAAAAGCCAAGTATAAAATAAGGGAAATGGGATTATTTTGAACAATAATGGCACGTTTCACCACTCCACATTACCACTTCCCACACTCATTGCAAGTCTCTAAGTGTAGAAGCAAAACGCTGCGGCCCTCGGGACGCTGTCCAGAGTCTGCACTTGCACGGGGACAAGGAATGTCACAAAACGAGGCGTGAACACGGCGAAGATTTAACCAAGTAAGAGAATTAAAGTAGAAGAACGTCTCCCAATTTAAAAACAAAAAAGAAAGATCCCATTTAGAGTGTTTTTATTGTATTTATTGTAGATAAACACAGTACATGGCAGAAGATAATCACCATGTGGCCTAAATGTGATCATGTGTATGTTTTCCTGTTCTTCTATACAGTATACACAAATATAGAAGAACAACAAGTATAAAGAAAATAACAAAATACAAATAATAATGAAATGCATAGACGTTAATAAACGTAAATACGTTTTATACATCGGGGGGTCGCTCAAGAAATGTTCCGTCATAAATCCCCAACCAGTCAGTTCTTTTTTCAGTTTCAGAGATGTAATAAATTCCACATCCACCAGTAATAATACGTGTGTGTATACACACACATATATATATATATATATGTGTATGTGTGTGTGTGTGTATATATAGATATATATATGTGTATGTGTGTATATATATGTGTGTACATATATAGATCACATTTCACATATGTAAAATGCTTTTATATTATATTTATATTCTGTTTATATTTTATTTTTACACATACTGTATGTATATATATATATATATATATATATATATATATATATATATATTTATTTATACAGTATATATAGCCACACACATATATATAAACTATACATTTTATATACAAAACTATAGTAAGAAGAGGGAGAAAATAAGGATTTTATATATATAAAACGTATAGTTTATATATATAATGTGTTTGTGTGTATATATATTTTTTTTTTTCCTTATTTTCTCCCTCTTCTTACTATAGTTTTGTGTATAACTGTTAAAGTTCTTTCTTCTCCAGCGCCGTTTTCTAAAAACGATACGAGGAATAAAACTGGAAACAAGCAAAAAAAAAAAAAAAAACATGAGTCAAAAATATTCAACCCTAAAAAGCATCGCAGGGGCCCCAAGACAGGGGTTCCGTTGCACGGGTCCCAATCGGGGGCACCGCCAGGGATGCGGGGCCCCACGACAAGATGTCACATTTGGGCCCGCTCTAATGTTCTGATGATTCTTTTAGGGCCCCTGTCAGTCAAAGGCCCTTCCAATGGTCCTCCCCTCTCCCCCGGTCCCATTCCAGCGGTCCCAATCCAGGGGCCCCATTTCAAGCCCCCCCCCCCAATCCAGGGGCCCCATTTCAAGCCCCCCCCCCCCATTACAGGGGCCCCATCTCAGAGTGGGCGGCGTGCGCCGTGACGTCACGCCGCCCTAAAACGTGGGGTTTCCCGGCGCTGAACGCAGGGTTTTTGTTTTTTTTTTCACCGCGCCCCTCTCCGCTGCTTGATGGCCGCAGGAAGCGTCTGAGAGCCCGGGCGAAGGAAGAGAGCGACGCGGGGGACGACGGTGGGAGAAAGACCCGAGAACGGGCCGTGGGGGTTTTTTTTTTTTGTTTTGTTTTGTTTTTAAGTTCAGGTCGGAAAGAGGGGGCTTCGCTCCGAATCCGGAAAGAATCAAATCCCGCTTCTTCTTCTTCTTCTCCTCCTCCTCCGCCTCCTCCTCCTCCTCCTCCTTCCATTAAACCCGCCCGGACGACGCCTTCGTTTATCGTCGCCGAAGAAGAAGAAGACGAAGAAGAAGAAGAGTTGGGAGCCGAAGGACGCCGCCTCGCCCTCGCCCTCGCCTCCACCGCCCTCCGTGCCCCGGCGCGTCCGCAGCCCCCCTCTCGGCGGATCGAAAAGTGGCTCCGGGGGAAGTGCCGCTCCTCGGTAGCGTCGCTAAGCTAAACCTGCGAGACAGCGAGCGAAGGGGGGAGAGAGAGAGCGAGAGGGAGAGAGAGAGCGAGAGAGAGAGAGCGAGCGAGAGGATAGTCCCCCCCCCGTCCCGTCGCTGCTGTTTTCCGGTCAATGTGATATAAACGACGGATACCCTTCGACTGAAAGCGGGTAAGGTGACATTAATGGTGATATTTCTGGGGGGAAAGGGGGAGAGGAGAGAGAAAAAAAAAACGACCGAACCGCGCCGTGGGGGTATGTGCGTTATCCGCCCGAGAGCTAGCTCGCGTTAGCATTTTTAGCTAGCGGGTCGATGCTGTCAAAGAGTGGGTGTGGGGGCGGGGTGGGGTGGGGGGGTGGTGTTGCTTTACTACCCGTTCGCTAGGTTCGTATTTAAAATGTGAACATTAATCCGAGCGCAGCGGGGCCCCGATCCCCGTTATTAAACCGTCTCCCCCGCGGGATGCCGGCCAACCGGGACCCCATAGCAGCCACTTAACTGCCGATGCTAGTTAATGACAGCTCCGTGTGAGTTGGCTCACACGCCCGGCTTCCTCCACCATTCTCTCCTTGTGATTTGTGTTTTATTTTATTGTAGCTTTTGTTGTAACGATAGTTTATTTTGTTGCATCAACGACGGCCACTGTGTCGTTACAAACTGGGCCCTTGAGGGGGGGAAAAAACTGGTTATAAACGGTTCAGCTCTTACAGATCGGCGCGAATCGCCCAGTTAAGTAGTTCGGTTCCCCGGTCAGTTTCACCCGCCCCGAGAACGTGTTTTACTTGACGTTTATTCGTCACCCCCCCCCCCCCCCCCCCCAAAAAAAAAAAGTGGTTGGTGCTGATGCATCCCCCTCCACCCTCCCGTGCAAACCTCCGTACGGTGAATGCGAAATGCAGATCTTTCGCTCCACACGTCGGTACTAGCATACTGCCACTGCCAGCGAAGGGAGTGTTTAAAAAAACAAAAAACAACATGGCCACTTCTTCGCCAGGGCCACCCCCGCTGTTCCGAAGCCACTACGTTGGAGTTAGGCAGCGGTTGTTGGAGATCTTGTGTGTGTGTGTGTGTGTGTGTGTGTGTGTCGGCGTGCGTGCTTAACGTGTTGATTTGAAAACGACACACACGTCACCTCTTGTTTGAGCAGCTCTGCTTTGACTAAACTACCAAAAAAAAAAATCCCGTGACTGCAGAGTACAGATTACCGCCTCGGTGTCACACCGTAGAGGGGTGTCATGGTCCTTTTTTTTTTTTTTTTTTTTTTTGGGCGATGCAGCACCCTCCCTCCCTCCCTCCCTGGCAGGGTAAAGGGAAAATGGCTAACCGCTTCCACACCGGCCTCTTGTTGTTCGCCGGCTCCGCGCTTGACGCCCGGTTCGAGGGCGGAAGCGACGCGGCGGCGGTTGTTGTTGTTGTTTGCGGCTTTGCCTTCCAACCGTCCGCGTTTAAACGGATCTCGCCGGCCCCGGTCTGGACTTCTGCCTGTAACGGCGCGAGGGCCTCCTTAACGGGATCTCCCCGATCTGTTTATCTCGAAACCGGCTTGTTTGCTAGGATACGCCCCCCCCCGGAGTCCGGCTCGGAACTCACCCACCGGCTAACAAGCTCAGCGGCCGAGCGCACACCGCCCCTTCCAGCGCTCCAAACGGCTCAAAGTCACAGGGGGCTGGTGGTGGGGTCATGGGAGCAGTTTGGTGCTGAATATCAGGCTAGAGGCGTGTTCGGATTCGGTAGCGGAGCACGATGCCGTCGCGGGGAGGCGAGGTTCGGGTCTCTTTCCCCCCCCCGAAAGAACCACCGGAGTGCCGCCGCGTTTGGCGTGTTAATGGCCGATATCTCGAGCCGCGTCAGAAGCTCGCCGCGTCTCTGAAAAGGGCCGTTTGTTGCTTCGCCGGTCCACAAAGATGGATTCATCGTGCCGGGGCCCCCCCCTCCGCGTCCCTCCGCCTCCTTGAATGAATGGGTTCCTGTATTCGGGCCCGAGCAGCTGCAACGAACAAGATGGCGTTCAAAGCCCTTTTCTTTTTTTCCTTTTTCTCTTTTCTTTTTTTTTTTTATCGTCTCCTTTTCTCAGCCCCGAGAGCAGACAGCTGCCGGCACGGGAAGGGTTAAGGGATCCACGGGCTTTTTAGGCGCCGATTAAAAAAAAAAAAACAACACGCCCGTTTGGTTTAAAAAAAAAAAAAAAATGAAGGGTTTCGATGTTGTTGTTTTTTGTTGTTTTTGTTTCGTTTTATTGCAGGCGGGATAGCACGAAAAAAAAACAACAACAAAACGAAAGCGACCCGCGCACCTCCGGCAGGGCAATAAGGTGGGGACGGGCCGGTGTAGCCCGAACCCACACTCAAAGCAAAATCACACCAACCAAAATCATTCCTGAACGTATTGAAGTTGTTTATATTTTTATTGATTGGCACATAACGTTTTCAGTCATTGTTGGACTAAAAAAAAATAATATCGCATCATGGGGTGACTGACTATCTACGTGTTATGGGATGGGGGATACACCCGGGTGTAACAGGTTTTCTCTCCTTATTTTGTTAAATTAAAATTGGAGAAAATATGCTATTTATGGAATATGCACACTCCCTTTTGGTGGGATGCCTCGTAGACTTGGACGTTTTATTAAGGGGCCGTGTCAAATGTCCCACTTGTTGGGGTCCTGCGGACTTCCCAATTCCTCTGGCTTTCTGAATGTGTCCGTTTGGTTTTCCACTTGGGATATTTCCTAGCGGGTGTAAATCTTTAACGGGGAAACTTTTAGAGCGATCCAGTTTCCTTCGATAAGCCTTGTCTTCAACTCATGAAATACCCGTGCAGCAAATTAAAGGATGGATCTGGTCCTGCAGTTAGTTTGCACTGCTGGAATCAAATGAGTCCGTTTTGCCATGCCGTAATCTCCCTTCCTCCAATCACAATTCATTATAATGTACAATCGGGCGTTCTATAAGGTCTGACAACCTCCTTGTGACTATTTGATGTAAGAAAACATTTTAATAGGCCCTGGTGGGGAGGACCCCAACAAGTCCTTTAAAACATCCATGGGCCCTAGTTCATGTTATCTTCATACAGCGCTGTTGCATCCTGTTACATTTGATGACCCTTGTTTTTAAACTGTAGAAGTGGGGGCCAAATTAATGTTGCCCTGTAACACCTTCCTCACTGATATCTGAGGAATCTTTAGCTTTTGCACTGATTTGTCATGCCTTTGTGACTAACCTGACCTGTGCCTCACACACCCCGCACAGTGCACTGCAGACATGCATTCTACTGAAATTGCCTTCAGTATTAGCTTTGGTAATATTTAGAAAGGTTCCAACCTCAACGCGATCAACCGAATGTGTGACCCCTCTGTGACCTCGCTGCCTGACGCATCGAAGGCATTTGGTTGTATACCAGCGTCCACTGCCTCCCCCGGTTAGGGCTGACATGGTTCACATGCACCTCAGGACGATATGAGGAGCGTATTTGAAAGGCTCTGGAATCCTTCCTGACAATAATGCGCATCTGAAGGACATTCGTCCATGAGTTGTTAACCAAAGCTTGTAAGTAGGATGAGTGTTGCCACCGGATGATTAGCATATGTTAGAGCCTGAATCATCTGACTTTGTGCTCTAGTAGGGATTTCAGTTTTTGTTTTAATACAGTTTCATCCTACTAATGTTTGGGTGTGTTTTTTTTTGTTTTTTTTTTGTCCCCCCCCCCCTTTCTCTCCCTCTGCAACCATGGGATAGGAACAGGATTAAATTCTTACAGTCTGTGGATTTGGGCCTTTGGGATTATGTGGCTTGGTCAGTGATAGTGCTGATTTTTTTTCTCCCCACATCTCCTATGATCCTGCTGTAAGCCATACGGAATTTCCTATTATGATGAAGGCCGCTGTCATAAGAGGTGTTGACCTTGTCCAAAGGCTGGGATATATCCCGTTTTAACACCCCCCCCCCCCCCCCCCAGCCAACCCCCTAAAACTGTAATCAGTGCCACTTGTGAAAATGATGGCGGGGGAATATACACAATTGGCAGCATTGTCATCCCACAGTGGGTGGAGTATTTCTGCACTGTGCACACGTTTCCTGTCAGACGCCTTTCTCCTGCTGTGCCCCCACCCCCCGGTTCCTCATTCCATCGTTTCAGTATAAGAGTCTGAAACACACATCTGCTAATAGGCCCTGGCCCCCACTGGCTGGTGCATTTCTGAAACGACAGTTATTTTGCCCACAGTATGTGGATATTGAGCTGGGTTATTAGTTCCCTTAACCTAAATGGACCATTAGCAGCAGGCCTCTGAGATATATGGTTTCCATTAGTTTGGACCTGCACATGAAGATGTAGTACACTGTCGTCTTCAAATTCAAATATGTTTGTTTTTACTAACAGGCTTGCGGATGAAGATTTTGCATTGGCGAAAGAATAATGGATTTTTTTTTTTTTTTTTTTTTTTCGCTTCCTCGAAGGGTGTTGCAGTTACGTTTGGGTGGCATGGCTAAGTTGATATGGTACATCTCTGTGACCATAAAGTTGTCGCAAAATATGTTTTGTCACAGTCCTCTACGTGTGCTGTTTAGGACCCCAATCTACGTGTGCTGTTTAGGACCCCAAAGGATCTACTGGACCCATTGAGCTCTTTCACCCGTTTGCGGTGTATTGATGGTGGATAGGTCGTATTCACTGTTGCTGTTTTTCATCTACAGCCCCATGTTCTAAACCACTGCACCCTCAACATCTCTCTAGTCTGGTGCCCAAAATGGGGTGCATGAGCACCCATCCTTATACTGTGTCTGTGATAAAGGAGGGGGAGCGTCTCCGCCTCCGAAGGACTGGTGCACATGGATACTCCACGCTGCTTCTGTAGTGTTTGTTTGAGTATTTTTAACGGCTCAAAATACTTTTTTTTCCAGAGTTTTACAGTTTTCTGTTATTTATTTAAGTTGCTGTCTCTTCTACTGTTTTGTTCTCAATCACACTTGAACAATGACTCGCCCCTTTACCGGTGCATGCCAGGGGAAAAAAAAAAAAAGAAAAAGAACAACCTTTCTCCTGGCAATGGGAAAGCCATCAATCGCCTAAAATTAGCGGGTTTACCTGGTTAAAAAAAAACATGGGTAAACCCGCTAATTTTGGTGTAAAAGTTATTCTTATCTTTTTGTGATTGTGAGTATTACTGAGAGGAATATGAACATTTTCAGGCATACAAAACAAAAGGGACAAGTAGTTGGAAATTGGAAGTAGCGTAAACAACAACAATAATATTAATTGAATCATTAAATCTGCTGAAATAAAGTTATTTTTAAATTTGAGCAATTTGCCTTTTCTTAAACAATTTGTGCTCACAGCTAGGAATAAAACCCTGTATAAGTAACTTCCCTAGCGGGTCGTTGCTTGTAAGTATCTGCCCTTCTGTGGAGGTACAGGTTGGCTAGTAGGCTGGGTAGTCCCAAGTTGTCATGTAACTAGACACTCTTCATCCCCCCTCCCCAATGCAGGGTCCTTCATCAGACCAGGTGTGTTCATAATGCGGGTGGCTTCCATTTTATTACACATTTATTATTTGACCCATAGCTGTCGCAATTATTACATATTCGCCTGATCGTTATTATATGAGCAGGTCACAATCCTTTTTCTTAGAGTTGTCATGTTTCCATCCAAATTTAAGGGGAATCTTGAGCCAATGTTGTAAATGTTCAAACTAAAAATAATCTAAATTAGGTTTCCCTACAAATGTTCCAGCGTTCAATGTCAACAGACAGCTCCTCTGCAGTAGGGTGACATTATACGCTCTCACTATGGTGGTGGATGAAGGGGGGAAAAAATGAAATTGTTAATCTCAATTATTTGTATGACAATTGTGAACTGAAGTTTCACAATTCATTGTTATTGTTCGTTGTGATCTCCAAGACACTGTATTCGAAAGCGGCTCAGCGCTTTGTTGGAAGTTCCAGTCAGCGTTGTCCTTGTGTCTCGGGGATTTGGCACCGCTGTCCAGCAAAGTTTATTTCTCCTAGTTTCTAGTTTAATACTCGGGGCCCTTTGTTTGACTTTAGCCGTTGTTCTGTATCCGTGGCTTGTCATCGCTGGCCGCTGGGATGAGGGCGACTGTTTTGAATAGTCAAAGTGAGTGGCGACAGACCCGCTAAGTGACCTGCACGCAGCTGGGTGTCAGCGCCATGCCAGCGCACCGTGCTCTCTGAAGCCCTTTGTGAGCCGCGGTGGTGGAACCTCTGCTTTGAATAGAGGTAGTCTTGCCCTCTGTTTACATTCTGGTCCTTAGATTTGACTGCCGCCGGGAAAATGTGACCAAACCTGAATCCCGAGATGACAGGAAAGGTTGTCAGAGTTGCTTTTCAATACCCCCCCCCCTTCCTTCCTTTCTAAAGCAAGAAGTGCCAGAGTCACTTGTGTAAAACAAGAACGCGCAGTCTGTCATGTGACTTTTCACACACACACTTGTTCCTCTCTTTTTGGAAGCTGAAAGAGAGGGAGAACTTGGAGGAGGGGTAGATTTATTAATTATTAATGTAATCAAAGGAGTTTATTTTGTGCTTTTAAAATAGAGTCATGCTTTTGGCTTTGGGCGAGCCTGACTTTTTTTTTTTTTTTTTTTTTTTTTATCGAACACATTCATATCTGTATGAAAAAGCTGGTTGTACATATTTCGGGAGCACAAAGCCCGCTTTTGTTAACGTATGCGATTGAGGAAGTGTTCTCCGATTTTATTCCATTCAGGCGTCAAGGTGTCATGGATGCAAACCAGAACCCTCTAAGAAAAATCCCTCTTAATGAATCCTTAATTTAAAAAACAAAAGAAGAAACAAAAACCCAACCCTCTGAAAGAGACGATAGTAAATACGTTTTCATAAAACTTTTCCTACCTTGACATGATGTGAGCAAAGCAAATGTTGCCCAAGCGAAAATGGTGCAAATCACTATTCTTGCCTCGACTTGCAATTGTCAATGTGTTCAAACACATTAACCCCCATCAAAGTTAACTTGTTGAGCCCTTGTTAGCGGAGTTGTCAACAACTTGCATCAGCCTTTCAGAGAGTACAGATAGTTCTTCTTGTTTTAGTATTCCCTTGAAAAAGAGCCGACATGAAAAACACCACAATTAAAACAAAGACTGAACGGGATTTTAAACGGTAGGGCGGAGTACTATGATGATATGTCAGCACATCCTGTATATCATGATACAAAAAGTCAAATTACATTACTATTCTGACAGTAAGGAAGCTTGATATCACTGAATTAATGATATTGGAAAATATCTGATTTAAAAATGTTAATCTAACCATCAGGATCAGTTCATAAACAGTTTTGGGAAAAATAATAGTCATATGGTATGTGGCCATAATTTGGCTTTTATGCTCACCGAAAATGTGATTACTGAGCATGTACTGCTTCGTCTGTCAATTTAGATGTTGCCATGTGGTTGCTGGTAATTGTTTTAAAAAGTGATCGCCGGAATCTAAGATTGGATCTCAAACTATTTGCCTCCTATCCCACCACTGTGAAAGTTAAGTCGGGAAAGAAATATCAGCTGTGATGCCGTGCTATTTTTAACTTCCTAATGTCAGTAACACCCAAAGGTCTAGCATTGTTCAGAACCTCAACATGCTGGACGACTGGAATGGAGCAAGATGAGTTGGTTAACAAGTTATGACTTGTTATTTATTGTTGGTTATAAATAACATTTAAACATTTATACAACATTATAATTAGTAAACTCCATTCAATTTGATTCCAGACAAGGGGAACCGCATCATAAGGCCTGTGTGATGATAATAACTAATGAGTTCAATCTCACCTCTTTTTGCCTTGTCATTGCATCGCCATGAATTAAAGACTTATGATACAATATGTTTAGTCTCAGCAAACTTACCACAAGATGGGGTCCTATTGAGATGGGCTTACAACTAGTGCTGTCTGACGATATGGCAAGATATCACCACAATACATTTTTGTGTGACTGATGCCAATATTTATCACAATTTATAGTTTGATAATGCTGCATTAGCGTTTTTACGATTATCCTGATAATGACTGGAGCCCGAAGAAATAAGAGTCTTCATTAATGGTTGAAACTACAGTTATTTTATTGTGGTAAAAACAGAACACCTAAACAGAACATTAACATTTCTCCGTTCGAAAAAAAACAACCTGTTACCGTTATTTATGTTCTAGACGGCTGGCATTGCCCCGTCAACTATTCTCCTATAGATGTTTGCTGAGTTACCTACCTTGTTTAAGCTCATAGCACGCTGCTGCCCTTATCGTTCTGTCACGTATCTCCTCAAAATGAATTAATGTTCGCCTTTACATGCCTATTTCCTGTCTTATAATCAGATAATACAGTGTTTGTAATTTGATTTGATGGAATCCCCACTCCCAGCAGATCTAACGTAAATAATGCTTGAGCTACAGTATGTGAAGGATTTACAAATAATTCCAATGTTATAACCGCTCCTTCTGCGGCTGTTAATAAAAGATTCCCGTTTTCGAGACTTGGAGGCGCACTCCACTGTTGGATTTTACTCTTCTCCATGTTCAAGGAAAGAAAGAGGGGGAAAAATAAAACACATTTCTTCTACGTTGTGGTTCCCTAAGTGTGACACTGCCCCTGAGTGGACACGCATCGTTATACACAACATCCCTACAAGTATAAAAGCAAACGACCCCGGTGTGCGTTCACTTACGTGCAGATGGAGAAGCATAATCCAGCCTTCAATCGTATCAATATTTTCTCACACCCTTAGTACAAGGACAGCAATGGAGCCCAAAAAAAAAAATCATATTATGGTGATGGTCAAAACATTATGAGTCACTTTGCTTTTAGCAGCTCTCTATGGTCTGTGTTTGAATTGCCACAATCGTTTTAGTTTTTGGGACCACTTCCTCTGCGAAAGGCCATGCCTGGTATTTCTACCCGCATAGCACTCTCCTTACTAAGTGCTCATGCCATCATGGAATTTTTTTACTAATCAATTAAATCCGACTGTCGCCCCGCTGATGTTATGTCTGCTACCGTCAGACATCGCCCCAAAATAACTGCCACAAGCAGTAGGAACCCTATCAGATGTACTCTTTATTATTTGAAGGGAGTCTCTGCTTGAATTCTAAACTTGAATTGTTTTCGCCTGTGTGTTCTTGGAGCGGGGCAAGTTGCCCCTCTACTACGTTGTGTTTGGGGTCAATACCTTTATAATATTGATCATAATATAAAGTTTATTTAACAAAGAATCCTCTGATCGAGTTAAAATGTGTGTGTTATTGTCATCGTCGGCCAGGGTCCAAGGATTTCTTTAGTGGCGCGGTACACGGTCACAGGACTGTCTCTCGGGATTTCCAAATTCAGGGTTAGTGGCGATGGAGTCGTGATGTGAAAAAGATGAGGTTCAGGTGAGTGTTAGAGGCTGAACGTAAAGCGTAAACTTTGACCCGCGGTCATTCTTATGGTGCTGTGAGTGGATGGATCCTCTGCTAGATTGCATTGATCTGGTGCGTCTGTAAATGGTAAGTCGCAGTTGCTAAAGTTTACCGGCCTGTTAGTTTGATGCTCAAATGCTGAAAAAGATTTTTGGAGTCCAGCCTGATAAACGTCCCTGAGATGATCCAAACATTGTATGTTTAACAAATATGCATGAGGATTACATATGTGCAGTGTGCCGGCCAAACTTTACCTCCCAATCATAGCCAATAGAATTACAGATTATCACCATAATGCACCACATCAATTTCAGTAGTTGGAATCTAAGATAATTTGAGGTGAAAGTAGGCATAATGTTTTTTGTTGGGTTTGTAATTGCATAATGCACAAATTATAGCACTAAAAGATTCTTCCTGCTGCAGAACTCGATTATAACCTACAATATTGTACCATTTTCACGATTTGATAATTGACATTCACATAATGGCCCACCCCAGGAAGCAGCCAGAAGACAAAAAAAATTAAATTAAAATGTACAGAATGGCACAAAAAGACAAAGTAGACCTCAACAGATTATTTCAGGGGTATAAACTTTATCGGATCAGTGCTAAACACTGCAAGTCCGGCCATGTTCAAGCTTCAAAGCATGTTTTCTCAATGTTTATTTGACCACATTTAACGTCACTCTAACATCATCATTCAGCCTGTTATTAGATTACGATTTTTGCTAAATTGCACCAGTCATTATCATACTAGATATCACGGGGATTGTGTGGCCAGAGCAAGTATGAAATGTGTACTATGTTTGAAATAGACAGTATGGAATAAATTAATTTCTGAGGACAAAAAGTATAAAAAATGTATATACAAACTATTCAGAGGTATTTATAGAACTTCATACTATTTTGTAAATCCTTGGGTTGCCTAAGCATATTAATAGTAGTAATGGCTCTTTTTAGCCTTTTAGGTGGTGCACTTTGTTGAGCAGGAAATGCTATGAATTCCAGTGCACATGTAGCCTGTGGATCTGAGCCTGTTCGCGTTGAAAGTCTTTTGTGTCAATGTTTTCTTCCAATATCCATTTTCTCTGTCCAAGCTTTCCTCCTCCATCAACCCTGAGGTTCCTTCCCCGGCAGTTTATAATGGATCTGATGTGATGTCACATGGACTGAAAGCGTACGTCTGGTGTAGAATGTGCTGGCTTTTTTTTCCCCCCTTCCCCTTTCAGGCACATGCTGCTCCATCTGTTGTGCCTGCGTTTTTATTGTGTTATACAGTTGGATGAAAAGGGTCGCCATGAATGGCTGTTTGAGTAAATGCATGTGCAAAAGTTGACTTGCCAGGGTTTGATGTCGGCAGAACCTCTGAGCTACATTTAGTGTGTTCACTGAAAAAGTACAGACACGACCACGGGAGAACATGAAGTGCACTCATCCACATTGCGCCTGCTCGGCTTTTGTCCTCCCCTTTAGGGCTTTATGTCGATAGGAAGCTCCAACGTAGCCTCAAGTCATTGCATTGTGTAGTAATGGAAACTGTGACCCCGCTAGACCAATTAAGAAGCTGCAAATTCAAGCAGAAAAACCTTTCGCCTTCTGTACAGTTGCATGAAGATTCCATTTATAGGTTTATTTATTTTTTTCCTCAAGCACTTAAGGAAATTAAAGCACGTGCATAAATATTATTTTGCGTGCCATGACGTTTCTTTAAGGGGAATCCAAATAATATGCATGAGTGGGATGTAAGCAATTTCTTAACTGGGGCACTTGTTCCCAGTTAACAAAACTTAAGTTGACAAAAAAATGTAAACAAAAAAAGAAGTAGACGAGAAGGAGAGAGCGTGCGGGCGAGGGAATCCTTGTCAGTCGTCTTTGAGATTGACAGCTTTTACGCGTCCCAGGGGCCCTCGTGCCTTGTAAAGCCGCCTGTGGGAAGAAGTATCGGTGCATGTGGAGTACATACTATCGCTGGGAATACTTTTACTGAAACGTGTCAAGATGGATCTTCCAAATGTTGTTTATTTCACTGATAGGTGTTTCCTTGGGTATTCCTATCAATGTGTTGCGTTTGCTGTGATGTTACTGCGCGATATTCGCGTGAGACGGGACGGAGCCCTCTCCTCTCATAAAAAACAATAAAATTCAGCTTGTTCTGCACTGCTAGGTGCATATAGGGGAAACACTGGAAGTCATTATTTCTGGGAATAAGTTACCGCTGTCTTCCAAGTTGTTGTCCACCCTCAAAAAATTGTCTATTATGCAGCAGCAAGATATCTTACTAAGATTTTTTGGAAATGGTGGCTTTCTATTCTAACCGCCGACTCGTGGTCTTTCAGTGTGAGGGGGGAAGTCTATAATGTTGGTCAGAATTCTGTTCACTTATGCATACTCATTTGTAGCCCCAGGACCATGCTCCACTTTCAGCTGAGCGAAATGGGCTATGGGGCCTTGGGCGATTCATTTCCAGTCAAGCCATTCTCCTGAACTCCCTTAAGCATTTGAAATCTACCTACTCCGCAGACAATTAGCCGGTGATTAAGTCTGCGGATTCCAATTAGGAGTCCAGCCCCTCTCGGTGGAAAGCGGCGTTCAGTTTGCTTAGAACTGTCGTTGAGCACATATGTTGCGCCGCAGCTTTGAGCGAGACTCTTTCTCAAAGCGCGTTTCGGGCCGAAACAAGCCGGAATCAATCGAAGCAGAATCCACATTTGACCCTCTGAGCTAATCACACCACCGGGTGTTTAATCACCAAACTAGGTGAATCTGCCTGTTCGGTAGGTCAAGGCAGAGGTGCAGATGGTGTCGGGGTGTGTGCACATATGCCCTGCCCATGGGGGGTGGGGGGGTGTTTATCACACTTTTAACCAGATGTCTATGGAGAGCAGCCAGTGGTCTCTTCCACGCGTGCGATGAGTGTCTGGCCTTCTGCATTTGTATTCCCTGTATGGAGAAGGAGGCTCTTCCACCAGCTCCACCAGTTCGCTCTCTGCTTCCGTCTGTGTCTACGTGAGACGTGGAGGCGGGCGCCGCTTCACCTCTCTCCTTGCATCGTCGGCCTCCTTGTCCCGGTTCTCTTTGTGTGACCTGGTTGTGTTTCAGCTGTGTTCACCATGCATCACTTCCCCACAGCACTTAGAGCCCAGTACACACACACACACACACACACACACACACACACACACACACACACACACACACACACACACACACACACACAGAAATGGCCCAATTGTTCCTATATTCCTGTATTGATGGACCAGACCTCTGGACAATCGTGCACATGCCCCCAGGTGTGTCTGTGTGCACGGCACATACATGAGCATTTTATATGTAGGTTAGGTGGTTTCATAAGTTGGATTCTCCGCCCTGCGCCCACGTACAGTCTCCCCAAGCATGTGCAGTCATTGAGTTGAGTTTTATACGCAGCGTGAGCAGCAGTATTTTGGTTTGAATTTGTATATTTATTTGTCAAATGCGTGCTCAAGCGCTCTTTGTATGAACTACATGGACGCACTGAGAAGTCCACCATGAGATTTTGGCACATTCCTAAAAGATGACCATTTAGAGTTGTTGTAGATGAACATGTATACATACATATTTGTACTGCATTTGTAGAATAGGGTCGAAATCCCAACTTCAAATAGTTGTTTAGAAATGTTCCCAAATGTTGGCTTAATGTCGTTCTCATGTATTTTAAGAGAACAACTTCCTTACCCAACACAAATCTGTCGTCACTTTGATCCTTTAGCTTAAGAGAATGTTGTCCAGCCCCAACATCAATTCTGTAGTTGAGTAAATCGAAGTGTTTATATGAGGCCGTCTAGATACTTTTAAATTTGGCAATACCGCCTTTAATGGTGTGTGTGTGTGTGTGTGTGTGTGTGTGTGTGTGTGTGTGTGTGTGTGTGTGTGTGTGTGTGTGTGTGTGTGTGTGTGTGTGTGTGTGTGTGTGTGTGTGTGTGTGTGTGTGTGTGTGTGTGCTGTTGCCGTGCTGCCACGCCCCGGGCCGTGCACTAAGCCAGCATTCGGGGCTAAAACCAGGCACATCATATGTCTTTCAGGCTCTGACGGAGCTTTTCAAAAACAGTCCATGTATGTAGATGTTGCTTTTCCCCCCAACAACAAAGAAAGCCAAGGTATGTAAGTGGAACGCTTGTGATAAGTCTGTGTTGGGTTCAGAGTTTGGATCAGTAAGGAGTAGGGATCAGGCTGATGTTGTAATTAATCGTATCTCTGAATGATCGTCGTATATTATTTCCTGTATTCAAATAAACCCTAGTGAGCACATCACATTTTGATGTTTGATCAATTCAGAAACCTCCCGCTGTAGGCTGTATCATTAGCATGATATTTGGGGGGGCGACAGGCATTATTTGCAATATTTTTGTTTCTGCGATATATATTGTGATATAAAAAATACAGGGGTTTTCACCAAATGACTTGCTCTATTTGGGAAGAATGAATCATTCTAGATGGACTTGGGTGATTTTGTAGGGGATATGCATCTGCATAGAAAATGAAAATAATATCTTTTATTCTTGGAGCATTTAGACTATAATCAGTCAGCTGTGACAGGAAGGTTTCTTTTTCCCCTTCATCTATAAAAAATAAATATTACTCAGGAATGATCAACAAAAACAACTACAAACTGAAACTATTTAAATAAATTATGGAGAAAAAAATAGTTTCAAAGAACATTACAATGTGGTGAAACTGAGCCAAACTTTTGCGCGTTCAGGATGTAAACAGAAGTGTGTGCGCACCCCGGTCCCGGTT
Organism: Zeus faber; assembly: GCF_960531495.2. Lineage (NCBI taxonomy): Eukaryota > Metazoa > Chordata > Actinopteri > Zeiformes > Zeidae > Zeus > Zeus faber. The sequence goes on along the minus strand of NC_137194.1, from coordinate 4,254,482 downwards.
CTATCTTTGCTCTACGTCACAAATCAGCGGCAGAACCGATTTACGGCATTGTTGGATTATCAATGTTTTACGGCAATGTTGGACAACATTTCAATAACGTAAGTTGAAGGGCTCAGGAGCGCGACCGAAATATGCAAATGTTAGGAAACTATTTAAATATAGCAGAATGGAAATGCACACGTCCCCATCGAATCCACAGGTTGTTGGCAATTTGGAACTTGGTCTAACTTGGAACAGTTGTCCATAATACAAGAGTCGGCCCAAAGTCCAGACAAGCACAACGTTTGTTTAATAAAATGAAGTCTCATCCAAAGCCAAAACAACTCAAGACACTTACAGGGTGGAGATCTGGCTAAATACACTTGAGCAGTAGCAGCACCGGGCCAGCCGCCCCATTGCTTGTGACCCTATTATTTTAAATATTCAACATTTCAGTGTTTATTGTGTCGCAATTACTTCCACAAAGTCGGCAGCGTTAAATTAATTCATTCATTAATTTAATTCCACCTGGTATTTATTCTCCAAAATCCTTGAGGACATGCCCTCATTTACAGTGATGAAGTTTGACTCTGTTCTTGCGACTTCAGAATCATATTTGAGTTGAAAGTGATCTAATATGCATTTGTCATTGTGGATTGTGCTGCGATGACCAAGTCAAGTTTGTGTTGCTGCTGCTCCCTTTACTGTTTTTACAGCTGGTTGAAGATTACCAACTTATTTGCAAAGATTTTATTTATTTTTTCTTCATCAGGACAATATCAGCTGAGGCCTATTAGCTTGGCCTGTTAGTCAAGAAAGAAGATTGAAGAGGTTTATTTGTCACATACATACGTATACATACTGTCATACATATATGCAGTGAAATGTCTCTGCAACGCACCCGGAGATTATGCCCAATAGTTAGTAACCTGAACATAAAAACAAACCTAATTCCTACCTAGCAACTAACTGATTCCTAAAACGTAATGTAGTTAGTGAATAGAATAATATAAATAAAATAAGACTCCAAAAAAAGATAATACAGAGTGGGGGTACAAAATAGAAGTGAAGTAAATAGAGTTATGTATATAGGATAGGCTATTTGTATATACAGATATGTGCAGTAAAGTGCATGTAAGTATGGAGATATACAGTACAGTGTACAACAGTACGTTACAGCAATACAGTAAGACCGAACAGGACAGCAAAACAGCGCAGTATGCAGTAACCAAGTGCAGTGATACAGTATGCAGTAACCCAAAACAGTGATGCAGTACAGTATGCAGTAACCCAGTGCAGTGATACAGTATGCAGTAACCCAAAACAGTGATGCAGTACAGTATGCAGTATCCCAGTAAAGTGATACGTTATGCAGTGACACAGAACAGTTATACAGCCCCATCTTCAGTAATGTAATGAGATATATATATATATATATATATATATATATATATATATATATATATATATATATATATATATATATATATATATATAAAATTTCTACAAAGACAATCTCAGTAACACTGTACCACCAAAAACTAGCGGGGCCTCATCTGAGCAAGCGTGACCTAATTTGGGCCAGAGTGTCAGCCTGCAGCAGACAACCACACAGTCTGTATTGTTCCTGATTCAGAACAGGGCATTGGTAGTGAACCGCCCGTGCAACGCACCACTATGGGGGGTGGAGGGGTGATATTTTTTTACACCCTAATTCCTAGAGCTGGGTATTGTTTAAAAAATGACGACACCAATCACAATACCTGTACCCTTAAAGTGATTGCAGTAACAGAGTATTCATTCAGTACCTTTTTATTCTACTATACCCATGAATGAAAGCATTCAGTTGTGTAAAATGCCACCAACCCTCCCCATCCAAATGATTTTAATACTAATACATTTCGAAAGTATTCAAATTATTGAAATATTTATAATAAAAAATAAACTGTACAATGAAGTATTTGGGCAGTGTCATTTTAAACAAACAGCCAGTACAGGAGGAATGATGACAACGAGGAAAACCTCTTTCACTGTTCGTACGGACGCCTGACTGTTGTTTTAAGAGGCTTGTGAACCATCCTTAAACAAACGGTTGGAGCTGCTGCTGCGGTGGAGAGCCAATCACACGTTGCATTAAATCCAAGACTGCTTGTGGTGATTGGCTGGCTTGTAGCTGCTGCGGTGGAGAGCCAATCACATGTCAAATTAAATTGGAAAACCCTTGCGATGATTGTCTGTGAGCAAAACCATAGAAAGTATTTTTTTTTTCTAGATCTGGGAACTGAAAGGATTGAATGCAGGTATTGTTTGACTGGTTTCTATACTATTTGGTATTGGGTTATTTAAATTAGGGCTGAATGTTTTGGAAAAATAATCAAATTGCAATTTTTTTTTAAATGTATTTATTAAAAAAAAAAAAAATTTACCAATCACAATTGGGTCCATTGGGATTTAGAATGCGATTTATTATTATTTATTTTCTTCTGAATTATTCACTAAACACAAGCAATAAATCACTCTGTAGTATGACCAACACAACATTGGATACGGTCAACATATAAACTGCTCTTTCCTGTTGGCCACGCCTACATTTATGATAATGATTTTTGAATTGATATGAATAACATATCTTTATTTAACTATTGAATTCTAAAGAAAGAAAACCCTTCAATCACAGCAGGATATTGACCGATCGATTTCACTTCGAGTCTTGTAATTGTTCGGATCTGAAAATGAACATTGGAAAAATATGCAGCGTTTCAGCAGAAATATATAATTTTTTATAAAAAGGTTGCACGCATACATCCACTTGTGCTCAAGGACAGCTTTATGCTCATTGAATTAAAAAAAAAAGGTAAGAAAATAAGACAAACAGGCGCACCGTTGTGGAGGGGGCTCCGCCCGGACCCCGCAGGTGTTCCAGGCCCCACCAGCACCTCCACACCCTCTGCGATTTAAAAAATTTAGTTCTATTAAATTGCAACGTCCTGTTGAATTAGATGAATCGTTAAGCCCTAATTTTAATTGATACCTTAAAAGGCATTGAGTACCAATATCCAGCCCTACGGATTCCCTTCAACTGGGTCTAATTCAAGGAAGGATGTAAAGAATGAACATGGGTAGATTTGAACCCACCAAAAAGTTGCAATGAATTCCATTTTTTTTTTTTTTTTGTTTATTTCTTTTTAACCTATGCTGTCAGCAGGCTGGCCATACAACATGTATTCCATGGATTGATAAATTGTTAACAGGTTTGAACTTGGGAGAATTGTATTTGTGTGATTTAAAGTTTATTTAAAGTGAGATCCATTTTCCTATTTTTTTTCATTTTCTTTCTCATCTGGCGCCTTACAAATTTGTCTGTGGCCTCTGCTTAAAAAATGTTCTGTTTGAGGGGGGGGAAACTTCTGTAAACTGGGCTGGGTCGCAGATGAGAGCCGAGCCAGCACCGGTCACTGCCGGGGTCGGGGGGGGGGGGATGGAACCTTCTGAGGAACATAAATGATTTGCAGGCGATGCAATGCCGCCGTGTCTGTGTGTTTTTTTTGACGAGAGCGGGGAGGGAAACACCCCTGAACAGGAAGCTGCTGTTGTGAGAGAGTGTGTGCTGCGCTTCCTAAGGCGGAGGCTCTGTGCTGTTGACACCAACAGTCAGAAACCAACACGGCAGCTGAGGCAGCCTGTGGCCGATGTATTTTTGCGCATTGAAACAGACAAAGATCAAAATCCCATGGATTTTTGAGTTGCGGCAAAAGAAAGAAACTCAAGCCAGATGTCTCCACGGAGGACGAGCTTGTGCTGTTTACTACGGCGTGGAGGGGACGTGCTGAACCTGTGTTGGGTCCAGGGGAGGGGCCTAAATTATTAAGGCCACCCTCATAGCACACCTCTCCATACAGCGCCTCATAGGTAATGCATGGCCTTGTTGTGTGCTGCTGCGTTTTTCTGTATTTACACAAGCCCATAATCCAACATTGGTCTTTGATATATATTTAAAAGCCACTACAAACTCCTGCCGTCACTCTTTGTGTATTTGTTTGTGCGTATGCATTAGAAGAGCCCTCTTCTTTCGCGGTTCCCAGATGGAGTAGAATCTCACGATTTGATTCAATTTCAAAACAAAGAGTCACAATTCCATCCAGTCCGATATTGAAGAAATGCTTTACGATACGATTTTATATCAATATATTGACATTTTACCTGCAGTGAGTGTCGCTGCCAACTTTTCAGTCCCATCAGTTGTACGTTGCAAACACCTTCAGTCTGATACAGAAATGTATTGTTGGATTTAGAATTGAACGGTTGTATTTTAAGTGGAAAACGTTTCCATAACTTCCAACGTATCTATTGCAATTCAGAAATTGAAAAAGAACATTTGAAATGAATTGTATCTGAATATCTTTTAATAAAAGGCTTTTTATTTTTAAGATAACATATATATAGTTCTCTCGAGGATAGGAATGATCTGAATGGGTCTAGGTTTGTCCGTTTTAAGGTGGATACTTTAATTATTAAAAAAATAATTTGTTTGCATATTGCATAGTTTACAAATATAATATTCTGCAACTGGAAACATACTCTGCTACTACTATACGAGTAATATACTAGTACTATTCTAGGAGTTAACCCTTAAAACAGGATAAATCCTGTGCTAGTTTTTCCGTTGAAGGAAAGTATAGTTTCGCTCGTTGTTACCTGCAGGTGCTCCCCCGCCCAACTGCTCTAAGCGTAGGTGTGCAGCCGCTCTGAGCTTACCACACCCTCGCCCCCACCCCACCCCACTCTTCGCCAAAGGGGTTAATTAGCAGCTCCTCTCCCAATTGTCCTCTGCTTGTTCACTCTCATTAGGCTAATCTGGCTCTGTCCTCCAGCTCGGCCTCCCTCGCTTGTATCCTCCTGTGCGCCAGAACATCTCCCTCCCCTGCCTGCCTCCACCCCCCGCGCTCACATCATAGGGGTGGAGCCTCTCTCTCTCTCTCTCGCGCTCGCTCGCTCTCTCTCTCGGCGTGTCAGCCCATACCTTTCCGCCTTCACTCTCCGGTGGATTCATGTTGTGTCACGCCTACGTTTTCGTACACACCAAATCGGGCCCGCATTATTCCCCCCGTCGAGAAATAACACTTTGTGCCTCCTTGGCTTCGCGGCTCGAACAAACGGAACATTGTGCGTTGTCATTGTGAGCGCGCAGTTGGGGAGGCAGATCTGTTTTGTAACCCTCTACATTGGTATTTCCAAACGTGTGTGTGTGTGTGTGTGTGTGTGTGTGTGTGTGTGTGTGTGTGTGTGTGTGTGTGTGTGTGTGTGTGTGTGTGTGTGTGTGTGTGTGTGTGTGTGTGTGTGTGTGTGTGTGTGTGTGTGTGTGTGTGTGTGTGTGTGGAATCAGATTTCACTCCGCTCTCTCCTTGTCACTGTGTTGCACTGGAGATGTCGGAGCCGATAGGACTGGCTGGAAAATGTGCAGTCTGCTTCCCTCCTCCTCCCCCACTTTCTCTCTAAAAATAGCCGGCTGAGAGAGAGAAGGCAGCAGTGTCGAGCGCTCTATCTGTGGGGCTGCCAGCGGTTTCAGCACTCCCACCACCAGCACGGGGTGGGTGGGTGGGTGGATGGATGGATGGGCCCTCTGAATCACGCCTCTGCCATCAAGCTCGTACACCCTAAAGACAAATATCACACTCATCGCCAAATACAATACTACCTTTTTCAGAGATGTAGTGTTTTCCAGGCACATACTGGCTTGTATTGTGGTCGGTGTTGAGTTTTTTTTTTTTATTATTATTATTTTTTTTTTGGTTTGTTTTTTTTGTTTTTGTTTTTTTTTCTCATCTTCTTGAAGGTGACCTGTCCCGGCATGAAAAACGTCCATCCTTTTTAATTAATAACTGGATTGTATAAGGCCTACATTTTGAGGTCGATGCCGGAATGCCGAAAATGCAATTGCATCACAACACCTTGTCTAAGTATGGCGTGAATATAAACCTGTGTAATCCACTGCATTCTCAAAATAGTTTGAATTCTGTCACTTCAGTGTATCCTTCTCAGTTTGTCAACGTTTGCTCAAGGGCACTATGTATTTAATGTCTGTAGATTCAGAAGTTATCTGACAATGCATGCACAGCTACGGTGTGAGCTCGGTAAAGCTGTTTTGATGTGATGCCAGGGATTCCAGTGGTGCAAACCACTGCTGTTTTGCAACTTACAGATAGTTTTGTGGGAATTCTGAGTTCTGTTTTTGGTGATAGAACAGGCAGTAGCCATGTGGCCGTGTTTTAATACCCTTACTGCGGCGACCGGGCCTAGATCTACTAGCAGATATATTCCTATTTCACCTTTTGGACTAGACGGACTGGGTGCATCAGACTCAAACATGGTTCTGTTTCTCATCTTGATTTGGAAAGCTGATGCGTGCCTACACAGCTTTTGTTGCAGAGGCCGCCAGCGGGTCAATTAAACTGACACGGAGGGCTCATTACAAAGAAGGTGAGAATTAGCCCGCGATATTACCATGAGACATTTTTATCAACAAGATTAGGGGGTTAAGTCGCATTGCTTAGAAGCAGACCCGTTTAGCTGCACCGGCCAATCAGGTGACGGGCAGCCGCTGAGACGTCGGGCGCTTGAAGGATAAGGTCTTCATTGGAAGGGTCTCGACGCTGCGCAGGACAGAGGACCCGCATCCGAGTACGGAAAAAAGAGGGAGGTAAGGTGCTGCTATGCGCACACGTCTCTTGGTCTATTTGCCTGAAAGTTTGTATCGCAGGACCGGCTGCAATTCTATTGATATTTCATTTTTACCTTTTTAAAAAAAATAATAAGAAAGAAAGAAAGAAAGGGCTCCACTTCTTCCCCTTGATGTCTCTGGTGGCAGGACCAGTGTGTTTTAGTGGACATCCTCAGTGGAATTTTAACCTGTTTTTTGTTTTGTTTTGTTTTGTTTTTTTGTGATGGCTGAGAGTGGACCGTTGGGATTGACGGCCATTTTGTAAAGTTAATATCAACAGGCTTGTCCGCAAGTTCCTCATTTATCATTGCAATTGCGAAGTTGGAATATTGCAGCGCTCTGTAGGCGTTGCGTCATTCACCGCCGCTCGTCTCTGTTTGTGCGGCGCACACGCCTCCCGTCCTCTGGAGAGTGAAAGTGTCAGGGCTAAGGGTGTTGCCCAGAGGATTGGGGTCAACGCGATAGCCACTGCTTTTAGGATCATCAGCAGGTTTTGTCTTAAACGGATTTGGCTGGAGAAGCTGAATCAACTGTGTCCCGGGATTACAGAGAGGACATTGGAGGAGAGTTTTTAGAGTCCAGAGGCCAGAGCACCGAGAGCTTCCAGCGCCCGCCCATCGCCCCGGCACCTTTGTCCTCCAGCAACGCCCGCCGGCGCGTCCAGCTGCCCCCTTTGCCTCCCTCACTACCTGCCATTCGAGCCTTTGCTTTGCTGTCTGTCACAGGAGAGGGGGTACGTTGGTTCTCCGCCCTTCGCAGTGGACGGCGTTTATCCGTTCATTTGTTTGTTTATTTATTGCGCTGGCCGTCAAGGACGTCATCGGCTCCTCTGTGGTGGCCAGATGTTTGCCCAAGTGTTTCCGGCGGTTTGGTAGGGGAGAAAACAAATTAAACCTCACTCTGGAAATTAGGATCTTGGCCCAAACTAGCCGCGCAGAGTGCCTGTTGCTAGGTAACCGTTTCAAGCTGGGAAGGACGAGGCTCGAGTTGTTGGCCTTCCATGAATCCCGCCGACTTTTGTCTGGACTCTGCAGATGGGATGGACTGGATTCCAGGAGATCTGTGGATGGAGCTTGTTAGTTCGTGATGTCCTCGCAAACATCTATCAGCGATCTGTTGTGTATACATATCTACAGGCTGAGCCTCCCAAGGCCAAAGTCTGCCACACTTTTCTGTGCCACATGAATCTCTTTATATGACTTTCTTCAAACAATCTCTTTTTTTTGGGGGGGGGGGGTATAAGATTTGTCGGGTGTGTGTTCAGGACATATTTCCACCAAGTGGGGAAAAGACGAGGATTGCGTTGAGCCCGTCCCTCTTGTCTCCCGCAGATCAGCAAGCGTCTAGGCGGCGGAGCGAAGCGCACCATTAGCAGAGAAAAATGAGCGAACTGGACCAGCTACGCCAGGAGGCCGAGCAGCTCAAGAACCAGATCAGAGTAAGTTGGAGGTCCACGGCCGCCCCGCCGTTTTTTTACCTTCCTCTGTTTCTCCGCACGCTGCCTGCGTGGTTGAGCCAATGTCCAAATGCACAGTGTTAATCTCTTCACCCTCTGTGATGTCCAGCGTATCCAATTAATAGTTTTACAAACGGGCTCAGTTTGTTATAAAACATTTTATAAGCATCATGAAGGTGTGTGTGTGTGTGTGTGTGTGTGTGTGTGTGTGTGTGTGTGTGTGTGTGTGTGTGTGTGTGTGTGTGTGTGTGTGTGTGTGTGTGTGTGTGTGTGTGTGTGTGTGTGTGTGTGTGTGTGTGTGTGTGTGTGTGTGTGTGTGATTAAAACGCCCCAAGTCTACATGCAGTCTTTTGTGCTTCCTTAGTTTTCAGGAGGTTAGAGTTTTTGAGATGTTAAAATATGAGGAATCATTAAATACCCAGGATTTCTAAATATGGACATTTTTATTCAACTTTTATGAGTCAAATTTTGAATTTAACGTTTTTTTTTTTTGGTTGTCCATTTTTTTTTTTTTTTTTCAAAGTTTTTATTTTTGAGCTTTTGCTTTTTTTTACCTCTTTGTACACAACCTAATTTAGCTTGTGTTCCTTTGGTCGTTACAGCATTCCGAGTTGTTGTTTTCTTTTAAATAACTGTCGGTGTCCTCGTTAGCTACGTCCTGTGACAGGAGCTAGCTATAGCCTACTGTGGAAGAGTTATGATTTTGCTGCACATTTCTACCTGGATCCAAGCTGGAGAACAGACCTTGAACGCATCCTAGTAAGGCTTACCACTGCTCTCATAGTGATGGGAGTTTAACTGAGGAACACAGTTATTTTTAATCATATGTTGATCTGGAATATTTTATGCATCTTCGGACCATCCAGTTTATTGCACTTTAAATAGAAGATATAATCCATAGTTACTTTCAGACTCTTGGTCCAACAGAAATCATCACCATCCCCGTTGTTAATGAACGTTGCAGAACTAACAGCGACCTGTCACAGTCCGAAAATATATCTATATCTGTGACGCTGCCCAGTACTGTAACCTGCTCCGACACTCCATTCCAGCACGCCAACTATCATTCATCTCAGCAAATCACTGTGCACACAAAGATCCCACTTTGGTCTGAGCGAATGCCCACCGGGGCCCGACTTACTGGGACCTTGAGATGTAAAGTTAATGTCCTGACTCTGTGACTACCATGACGCAGCTCCCTTTGTGATACGCGAGCGGAGGAGTTCAATGGAAGTAGAACATGATCATAAAGCGCGTGTGTGCGCGTGTGCGCGTGTGTGTGTGTGTGTTTCTCTTTGGACATGATGGATTCAGTGAAGTGTGTTTTGGTGTTTTTCAGGATGCCAGGAAAGCGTGCGCGGATGCTACCCTGTCTCAGGTCGGTGACCTCCAAATATTTTCACAATTTCTTTCCTTTACCCTGTTTTCTGTTCTAATCCGGCCCCCCCCCCTCTCCACCTGGTTTCTGGGAAATTTGGCCCAGAGTGTTCCCAGCTAAATCTGTGCCACTTCAAACGTCACAAACATGCAGAACTGTATTTGCAAGTAGAGATGGGTCCGATCCGGTATTGGATACCGGACTGATGTCCCCGATCCGAATTCCATTCCGGTCGGCCTCCTCCAGAATTCAACTCAGCAAATAATGAACCTGCAATGGGCACTTCAAAGCGTGCGCGAATAGGAACCGGCGGTTGGAGTTGGACAAACCGTCAGTGATCGATGCGGCCGTCCAACCGCGTCGGTCCTCAAAATAGCGCCGACGTCAGGATTCCGACGTGTACAATATGCGCCGCCACAGAGCTGCCGGGAGTTGTAGTTCTGTTGGTGCGGCGCCACACTGAAACTAATCACAGGGTGAGGATTAAAAACTACACAGATATGTCCTTGGGTTTAAAGCCAAAATAATCCCAAACAGGGGATTGTGTTCTTTTTCGCAGCGAGCTCTTCTGTCATTGCATTCGCTAAAAATCCTCGTTCAACCCGAGTGGCCTCGCCTGCCACACCATAGACGCCGCGTTTGGCCGCTTCGGCCCGTTGCGGAGATAAATCAACGTCGCCGCCATATTGGAACGGACAAGACCGGCCTGCAAACAGATACAAGTCAACACGGGAGCTCCGTTTTTTTCTGGCTAAAAAGCACAAAGCGTTTACATTTCTCAACCGATTTCAACTTGAGACGTTTTTATATTCAAGGATTTATGATCTACATGCAGTAGGAAAAAGGTTGTTTTTTTTTTTGTTTGTTTTTTTTACTCCACGTAGACAAAAAGAGCTCCAGTATCGGAATCAGATCTGGGGGGGAAAAGCGGATTGTTTTCATCCCTATTTCCCAGCTGGTAGGCAGGCTCAAACTGACGAAACGGGGCAGCCTTGCGATTTTGATCTTGCAACACAAGAGCTAATTTCCATAATTAAAAGGTTGGTTTTTTTTAATGCAACTTATAACAAAATTCACCGCACACCTGGGGAGCTATTTGAAAAAAAACTGTCCTAAATAATTGACACTAAAACAAGTTGTCGACTGAAATGGTGGTTTTATTCTCTCACCTGCTAAGGCGCCGCTCTCAGTCTAAGTTGAAAGTTTGTGTTTGTGCATCTTTAAAGTAACTGTCGCTGTTTTCTCTTTCTCCTTTTCTCAGATCACAGCTAACATTGACCCTGTTGGCCGAATTCAGATGCGCACCAGACGGACGCTGAGGGGGCATCTGGCCAAAATCTATGCCATGCACTGGGGCACCGACTCGAGGTAATCTCATTCAGCTCCAACGTCCATTTATAAATAATTCAGTCCCGCCCCGCCCCTCCACCAAGTCCAGGAAGTGGATGTTTGAGGTCTCTCTCTCTCTCTCTCTGTCTCTCTGTCTCTCTCTCTCTGTCTCTCTGTCTCTCTGTCTCTCTGTCTCTCTCTCTCTCTCTGTCTCTCTGTCTCTCTGTCTCTCTCTCTCTCTTTCTCTCTCTCTCTGTCTCTCTCTCTCTCTCTCTCTCTCTCTCTCTCTCTCTCTCTCTCTCTCTCTCCATTGACTTCTTATTTGTCATTGATAAACCAAGACCTCTCACAAAAGGTGAGAGGTCGTCCCCCCCCGGCAGTGCATGCCAATCTGTGGGCAGCGGGCGCAGGTAAATAAATCTACTGGGGAGTGCGTTTATGTCCGATGTGTAGTGTTTGTACACACAAACACTACACAAGTGGTAGTATGTGGGTAGGGAAAATAATCAAAATAGAGTGGTCCCATGTGTGTGCCGAGGCGCAGGAGACAAAGCAGATGGGCACGCTGTCCATTTTTTTTTATTTTTTTTTTATTTTTTAATATATATTTTCCCTTCACCAGAGAACCGTCCCGAGAGGTAGTGGCTCATTCTACCCCGCCCGACTCACCGCAGCCACCGGCAAACTAATGACCCTAGCTAGCTCAGGTGTGCCCTCGCCAACAGATACGGCAAAACACTAATGCCAAAACCAGCTACTTATTAGGAGCATCTGTCAGTGGAGCAGTTAATAAGTGTAATAGTTGAATCCATGGAGAAACCTGTCCTCTGGTTCATCCTGGTGTTTAAAAAGACGCCTCGATGACCTCAGCTTGTTACGACAATCAACATGGAATGATAGAGCTCCCAGGTCAGGTGTCAGGTCAAATCTCCCTTTTTTTTTTTTTATGTTTTTACCATCTATTAAATTGAAAGCAGAGCTCCAGTTGGCAAGGGGCGTTCCATTTCATTTGGAGGTCAGGATTTTCTGCAAACCCCCTGCAGAATAGTGGAGCACCAAAGGTCCAGGATGTGGTAGTTTGTTTCTAGACTACGAGCCTAAGAGGACCGACACAGTCAGCTTTTGAAACCATAACGCTCACAAACCGCACAGAGTAGATGGAGTTTTAACCACACCCCTAAACTGAAAGGATCAAGTGTACTCAAGATACTTAATCTTCATATTGGCCTATTTTTTCTTTTTCCTCTATCCATTGTTCAGCCTCAGTCCTTTTTTTTTTTTTTTTTCCTCTCCCCGCCCAAAAGCCACAATCGCTGATGTAGTAGTGTAATGTAAGCAAAGTAAAGCAAACTAGACTTCTAATCAGTGAATGTAGCTGAAATGCAGCCCTAATCTATCAAGGAGAAAGCCAAGTAATTCCACTCTGGCTTTATTGCGATGCGTTTGGAAAGTTCGATAATGCATTACAATCTCCACTAAGCATCTTACTCGGCCCGAAACGGGTGGAGAGAGAGCGACTGTTTTGAAAACCCAACATCAGTAGCCATTTGCATTTTTAACTGAGGGGAACATCATTTAGGACATGCTGTACTTTAGTTTTCATACATTTAGTCAATGGTGTGTGTGTGTGTGTGTGTGTGTGTGTGTGTGTGTGTGTGTGTGTGTGTGTGTGTGTGTGTGTGTGTGTGTGTGTGTGTGTGTGTGTGTGTGTGTGTGTGTGTGTGTGTGTGTGTGTGTGTGTGTCAACTTCACCCCACACAAGACGGCTCTTTTCACAGCTGCCTGATGTACTTATAGGACCCCCTCCCATGTGTCCCAGGTGACATCACAACCTCTCCCCCAGTACCTGAAGAACAGAATATCTCACCCAGCACTTCCTGGTCCCAACCACAGCCCCGTAGCTCGGCAGGTGGAATTTTGCCTTTGTAGCCGGATGGCTCCCTTGTTGTGTGTGTTCTGGTGCGCCGGGCCCCTGGCGCGCATGCGTGGGCCCTTCGGGTAGTTAAGATTCGCGTACTCCCAGCAGGCCCCTCGGGGATCCGCCGCGGCCCCGGCGTCAGTGCTTCTTATCCTGCTCCTGTGTGCCTTGGGAGCCCGTCGCTGTGGTTACTCTTGTTGAACTCGCCCAGATAAGTGAGCCGCCCCACCGGCACCTGGGCAGCGTCGAGAACAAAAACAAAAAAATTAAAAATAGACATTTTTGCCGACGCCCCGGGAGGTCGGAGCCGGTACTTACAAAGCCTAATCCTGGACTACAATGTTTGTCATCCTCATCTGAAAAATGTTCCCAACCCAGAGTGACGCAGGGTTAATTTGTACAACATTTATGAGTACTCATGTCAGGTGTGTGATGTGTTCACTTTGAGTGTATGTTTTAATTTTATCTTGCTTATTACTTTTCATCAATTGGTCTTTTTTCTTTCCGTTAGGCTTTTGGTCAGCGCCTCCCAGGATGGCAAGCTCATTATTTGGGACAGCTATACCACAAACAAGGTAAGGCCATCCTCATGACATCACCTTCGGTCTCAGTTGAGTTATTCTGACGTGTAGGTACTTGTTACTTAGGTAATGACTGGCGCTCTGTGCCGGGCCTGCCAAAAATTCTCCTCAGGATGATCATTGATTTTGCGGCAATCGCTTCCATTTTCACGACGCGCGGAAGGGCCCTGAACAGCAAACTGAATCTTGAGCCGAACTAACTAAATAAATAAATAAATAAATAAATAAATAAATAAATAGATAGATGGCGTCACATAACCCATGGAGAAGGCAGAGCTGTTCCAATTCTGTTGACTTTGTGACAGTTACGCCGGTTGACACCAGGCCTGTCGCACCGTTTCCCAATGTGCTGGAAGCAGGAGTCCCGTGTGTGGCGTGTGCGTGCGCGTGTGCGTGTGCTTGTCTCGTTTCCGTGTGCGCCGGTGTTTGTTTCGCGGCCCGCGCTCGTCACCGACAGTGCTCCGCCCCGTCCAGGTCCACGCCATCCCGCTGCGCTCCTCCTGGGTGATGACGTGCGCCTACGCTCCCTCCGGAAACTACGTGGCCTGCGGAGGCCTGGACAACATCTGCTCAATCTACAACCTGAAGACCCGCGAGGGCAACGTGCGCGTCAGCCGCGAGCTGGCCGGACACACAGGTGAGGGGCGCAGGCCAATGCAAACGCGGCCGCGGTCGCCCGGGATCCCGGCGGCGGCGGACCGCCCGTCTCCCGGTTCTGTTCTCCGGCGGGGGGGGGGGGGGGGGGGTTGTCACATGATGCAGAAAGCATGTCGGCACTTCAGCTCTAGTTCCCACGGTTAAGGGTGGGGTTGGGGGGGGGGAATCATCTCACCGAGCTGGTGAAGAAGAGTATGCGGCGCAAATGGGTGGGTGAAGAGATGCCTTCGAGCTTTCCCCATTTCTGGCGCCGGGGTAGTTTGATCACATGCCCCGGCGTGCTCCGCGCCCCCCACACCCACACACACACACACACACACACACACACACACACACACACACACAGAGCTACTCAAATTGAAACTCTGTCTTGCCCCCCCACTCCCACCGTGCCCACTTTGTGGCTCCACCGGCGTCCGTCCGCCCCCCCCCCCCCCCGCCTCTCATAAAGTTGACTGCGGTTGTGACTCCTGCCAGGTTACCTGTCCTGCTGTCGCTTCCTGGATGACAACCAGATCGTCACCAGCTCTGGAGACACCACCTGGTGAGTACCGGCACTGCAGCCGGGGTGTTGTCCTCAACGCACCCAAGCGGTGTTTCACTTTGGTGTTTGAGGATGTGGAGGATGTGGCCGCCGGCGACGTCTTGGTTTAACAAAAAAATCGTTTCGTGATTTGGAAATGACATGGAGCGCGTGGATATGCTTTTTGCCATCGTGTTCTGAGATATTTAAACATTACTACTTAAACCAAATGGCTTGATATGGTTCTCTTCTTACAAGCTGCTCGACCAGATCATTTGTACCGTTTGTGGTTTTATTTTCCTAAATCGTTCCCGATCCAACCAGCCTCACCTATGCTTCTATTTGGGCTGGAGGTAAAGAAAAGGGAAGTCCATTTGGATTATTATTTTTTAATTAATTTAAAAAAAAAATTGTCTAAACTTTAGAGTTATTGTTTTTGTCAACGGGCAGCGACAACCAAGAGGTTAGTTGGACTTGACTCACTCCATTTAAAATGAGTCTTAACCAGAAAGATCCGCCCGGAGCGGCGCTAATATTCCCCAAACGTCGCCGCTGTGTCGCTCACCGCCCGGTGTCGCCCGACCTAGTGCCCTCTGGGACATCGAGACCAGTCAGCAGACGACCACGTTCGCCGGACACACCGGTGACGTCATGAGCCTGTCCCTGGCGCCGGACACCAGGCTGTTTGTGTCCGGAGCCTGCGACGCCTCCGCCAAGCTGTGGGACGTCAGAGAAGGAATGTGTCGACAGACCTTCACGGGCCACGAGTCCGACATCAACGCCATCTGCGTAAGGCCGCCAGCGCACGCACACACACACGCACACACACACACACGCTGCATATTATTCCACCGGCGCTGACGCAGTCGTGACGATGGTGGCATCCATACCCCTTTTGGCACCCGTCCAAATGTAACTAAATGACAACCAGAGAAACACATGATCCTACTGTCACTGAATAAAAGCAGAGCTAGGGCACGGATCCAGTAAACAACCCCCCCCTCCTCTCCCACAGTTCTTCCCCAACGGCAACGCCTTCGCCACCGGCTCGGACGACGCCACCTGCCGGCTGTTTGACCTGCGCGCCGACCAGGAGCTGATGGTCTACTCCCACGACAACATCATCTGCGGCATCACCTCGGTGGCGTTCTCCAAGAGCGGCCGCCTGCTGCTGGCCGGCTACGACGACTTCAACTGCAACGTCTGGGACACCCTCAAGGCCGACCGTGCGGGTGAGCCGGCGGGGTTTGTTGGAGCACTATGCAGACGTCAATATTTTGGCAAATGGAACAATTTCTAACGAGACGACGTGCAGCGAGTCCAGGAGGAAATCTAAACAGGTCACCTTTTTGTTTTAATTTTTTATTCTAAGGCGAAACAACTTAAAATGAACAAGTGACGATCGGGGGAGAACCGGGTTTCTCCACCAAAATGAAATTGCGTCCTTCGCGGCGACACTCGACCACGCCCTCGTATCCGTGCCCCTCTGTGACGATGAGCAATCTCCACTTCCGCCCACGGTGGTGGAGGTGGTGGCTGCCCCCTCTTGTGTTCACAGATAGTTATTACCTTTGTATCTCTTTTTTTTTTTTTTTTTTTTTTTTTTTTTTTTTTTTTTTGTTTCCATTATCGTCCGCCACCCCTGCCCCGCCCTACTTGCGAACAGCGCCAAATGATTCAGTACAACATACACCGCCGAGGACACACCCTGGTGGGCCACGCCCAGAAATCATCAGAGAGATGATTCCCATCCAGGCTTTGAAAATTGGCGGGAAGAAGTTTTTAGGATCTTAATTAGTCTCATGGAGATTGGGGCGGGGTGTATTACAGTACCGTTGTTGGCGTTATAAAGCCTGCAACTGTAATAATAACGTTGTTTTTATTTTTTATTTTTTATCCCTCTGATTTGAATGTCCTTTATATATAACGTCCGAAAACTGCTTTCAAAGTCATAAACTTTGAAGTATATGCCGATACAGAGTTGAATTCATTATTCATACGGACCAACAGAACAGTCAGTTGTCAGTTTGGGGTCATTGGGATGCAGCGACGATTATTATTATTAAAATTCTATTATTAATATATTACTATTTAATTTATTATATTATTATTTTATTTTATTATTTTATTATTATAATATTTTTTTATTATTTTTTTTTTATTGTGATATCATAATTATATTATTATTATTATAATTAAGCGTCATTAGACCCGTGAACCTTGGTCCGTCCCCTTCTGATCCACATGTATTTCATGTGGATTTTGGTTTTACACTTTAATTTGCTTGGATTCTCGGCTCCGCGGCCAGTGTCGTTTGAAGGTTGAGTGACGTGTGACGGTGCCCTCCCTCCGCAGGTGTCCTGGCCGGCCACGACAACCGCGTGAGCTGCCTGGGCGTGACCGACGACGGCATGGCGGTGGCGACGGGGTCCTGGGACAGCTTCCTGAAGATCTGGAACTAGAGTCTGAAGGTGAGTGTCCGGCGGAAGGAGGCGGCCGCGCCCCGGTTCTGGAGCCTCTCCGGCGTCCAGGCGACCGGGGACCGTTGTCTCACAGGACGCCGCCGCCGTTGTCCCGAGCGACGCCGTCTTCTATTCGCGTCATCGCGGAGCGGCTTGGCCACGTCTCCCAAAAGGTAGCGGCTCCATGATCCTAGGATGTTGGTAGTTCCACATTGAACCGTTCTCGATAACCACGAGAGAACCAAAATCTGATCCCGGAAATCGGCGAAACAGTTAATCATCAGTGTGAGTCCTGAGCAGTTTAATCATAATCAGCTTGGATCATGGATGTCATAACCAAATCCTGCGGCGGTGCCATATTATTATTTTCTACCGTAGCCTCCCCTTTGCCTCGATGTTCACGCGGTAGAGAGCCGACCCCGGTGGTGCTCCGGTGCGGGCGCGGCAACGGCGTCTCCCGCCCTCGACCCGATTGTGACGAGAGCGGGCGTGCGCCGCGTCACCGGCTGGGGTGCGTGTCGGTGGTTTTGGCCCGACGCCGGTAACGACTGACTCCCTTCCTTTGCAGACGCCATCCGGACTCAACCAGTCGAGCAGGAGAGCATTCCAACTTTACAATGTTAGATTTTATTGCATATCCAATCTTCTCAAAAAACACCATGATACTGACTCCAAACGACCACCCCTCCCCCCACCTCCGCCTCCGCCTCCACCTCCACCTCCACCCCCAAAAAGAAAACTACCAAGGGCAAAAATTATTTTTCTCCTTCTCATTTAAAAGAGCACAATATTCTATCACTCACTCGGCTTAAAAGAAAATGAAAAATGAAGTAAAAAAAAAATAAAAATAAAAATAATAATAAAACGTATAAAAAAAATAAAAATTAAAATAAAATAAAAAATAAAAAAAGAAACATCTAGGAATTGAATGGTTTGATAAATGGAATTGAGGAGGAAATAATATATCTGGTTCCTCCCCAGGACCATAGTCTGGTATTGTAGTCAACGATAATATAAGACACTCGCTCTGTCCCCGCCCCCAGCCCCGCCCTACAAGCGTGTCCCACGTCCTCCGTACACACAAGTCGGTGATTTGACTCTTAAATATTTTATTTTTAATTTTCCCCCATTTTTTTTTTTTTTTTTTTTTTGCTGCCCGTGTTTTTAAATCATTTACGAATCATTTTTCGTGTTTCACAGAAGTAGACCCGAGAGCTCTTTTCGGTTCAACATTTAAATCGCACGGATCAAAGAAAACGTTTGTTTTCTCCGCTAGCCATGACGCCTTTTTTTTTTTTGTTGTTTTTTTGTTTTTTTTTTGTTTTTTTTGGAACAATGTTGGCAGATCCACGGATAACAACGGTGAAACTTTGAAGACTTTTTTCCTTTTTGTTTTTTGTTTTTTTTTGTTTTTTTATTATTATTATTATGATCTTTTTCCTCTTCTACCCCAAATCCAGTTTGGTCCCAGCGGAGGGGGGTTGAGCTTTAAACGAGGAGCTGGACGTGACGTCACCTCCTGGATGTCAAGTCCTCCCGTACTTTGGACTTTTGTTTATTATTATTTTTTTTTTGATTTTATTTTTTTTTTGTCTTTTTTCTCTTCCCCATCCAGTCCACGAATCTTTGTTTGCACAAAAAAATGTTTTTTGCATATATATATATATATATATATATATATATATATATATATATATATATATATATATATATATATATATATATATATATATATGCAAACGTTTAAAGAGAAAAGTAAACTGACCAAGCACACACCGTTTGTGGTAACAAACGCTTGTTTTTAAAACGATTAAAAAAAGGAAAAAAAAGTCACAAAAAGAAGCATTTGAAACTTTCTTTCTTTCACCTTTTTTTTTTTTTTTTGTTTTGTTTTGTTTTTTTCTCGTCTGGCGACAATGTAGAATAATTAAATGAAGATTAACCCTCCGCTGATATTATTCTTTCGTTATTTCCTCCCCCCCCCCCCCCCCCCTCCTCCTCCTCCTCCTTCCCATTGAGCGTGGTCGGGGCTGGTGACATGATTCGGGCGGGGTCAGGGAGTTTTTCCGTTCAAACAGAGGTGCCCATTCCGCGCTTGGAAAAACGCAGTTACTACTCTGTGAATGACATGTTGTATAAATCAATGTTTGAAAATAATGATATTGAAACTTTTTAAGTTAAAAAAAACAAAAAAAAAGATTTTGGTTGTCTGCCATGGGTGGGTTAACTCTTAGAATCGCATGCTGTAGAATTGCTTAAAAAAAAAAAAAAAAAAAAAAAAGGTGCATATGGAATTAAGTCCTTTGATGTTTTTCTTTAAGAAAATAACCTGTTGAATATATCATCATTACAATGGTATTTATATCGGGTTTATTTGAATTTGTATTCTTTATTTTTTTTGTTTTTCCCTCTTTTTTTTTTTTTTTTTTTTTTTTTGTTCTTTGCTACTCTGTGCATACACCATTCAATTCAAATGTCCAAGCTATGCACTCGAGAAGCAAGCGCCGCGACACAAAACGGTTACTCGGTCCATATTTGGGAGGGATTCCGCAAATTTAAGAAGTACAGCGAACATTTTGAACCGCGCGCGCGTGCGCACACACACACACACACACACTCACACTCACACACACACCCTCACACTCACACACACACACACACACACGAGCATACACGAACCGAAACGGAACAAATAAAAAAAAAAAAATTCATTCCTTCTGTAGCAAAACGACAAAGAAAAAAATTCCACTTACGAAGAAAAAGAAGCATTTTATAACAAACAGGTTTTTTTCTGTCCTTTAATAATAAAAAAATGGAAAAAAAAAATACTTGCAGCATCTGAACGGCAGAAGTTTCTGTGGTTCCTTTCTCCTTGTAAACAGACGCTCTTTCTTTAGCAGTAGTGGCATTTCTTTTCCATTCTGGTTTTTCCTTTGTTTTTTTGGTTTTTTTTTTGTTTTGTTTTGTTTTTTTTCCCCTCTGCGACATTATGTACAAAAAAAAATGTGCTGTAATTGTGCGTTAGGCCTGGAGTTGGCAAAAAAATGAAATAAAAACTATTAAAAATTACTTAATTCCCTTTCCTTTTCTCTTTCTCCATGAAATAACTGTAGAGCTCTGCACCCCCACTGTCCCCTCTCCACCTTTTGTATTTAATTTTAAAGTCAGTCAGTGTACAACCGAAAGCTGGATGCAAGATAGAAACTATATTAAAATGTACTGTTATTTAAGATGTAATAAAAGCAGTTTGAGATGACCTGCCGTGTCGAGTGTCATTGACTTTGAACGGTTTTGGCTGAAGTTAGAACGTTAAAAAAAAAAACACAAAAAAAATATTTTATTTATTTATTTTTTATTTTTTGTCATTAAATTCAAGTCGAATAAACAATTTTTATCCACTTTTGTGTCAGCGCGGACTTCCTGTGGCTGGCGTGCCTGGAGTTTCACTCAGGACGCGTGGACGCCATGGTGCGGCGCAGGGGTCGGACGGACGGACGTTGGGGAGTAGAACGACCTTCTCCGCCCAAAAAACCACCGGCAGGCGGGACGCCGGGCCGTACGCCGCTCGCAGGCGGCGACAAACGGAATTAACGCGATTGTTTTTAAATATGTGTGGGGGGTTTTTTTTTTCATTGTTTCCGGTGGCGACCGCAAAGCGAACGGCATTTCACTGGAGTTGTTTGTAAATGAAGGCGGTGAAGAGCGGGCGGGGTCGGCGTTGAGGTGCATCGTTGTCAGGAAAGAAGCTTTTAAGGTGGTGGTCGTACGTGGCAAGTGCACAGCAACCACTCATAATGGATCTCCACATCAATAATTGAACCTGTGCGTAGCATCACATTTTTGATATTCTGAATATTTTTATATATTTGACTATTTATCATTTTGTAGTTTTCAGCTGTATATTTGGCCCATTTTATTAAACTTTTTATTCTATTTTTATTTTATTATTTTTTGACACGTTAATAGTAGAGATGCGCCAATCCTCACTGTGACTTATTCCTCCGATATGTAAATGTGTTGGCGGAATAAACTCCTTCTGATTATGGTTTGACAAAATGGAATCATTGAAGACATGTATTATATATCTGTTGGTTATGTATGGAAACACTCCTTAATATTGGGCTGGTTTCATTAATCATGCCTGTTGCATTGTTGGACTTTTGGTTTGGTTTCATTGTTTTCTTATATATTTTTTTGCTATCCTAAATCTGAATCATAGCGAGATGCAATCATAATTATAACATGTCTCACTCATTATCTGATCATTCTGACTTATTAATTAGATCTGTATATTATGATAAAAAAAAAGATCATGGTTTATTATTCATAATATTTAACTTAACATATTTTTGCTTTATTTTCCTGGATAGTCACCGGACAATTTATATACGGTGTACTTCATCAGGAACACCTGTACAGCGAACACCTACTTATTCATGCAGGTATGTAAAAAGCCAATCGTGAGGCAGCAGTGCAACGCATCACATCCTGCAGCTTCAGTTCATGTCCACATCAACCATCAGAACGGGAAATCAATCTCAGACACCTGTGATAATTAGTTTGCCAGGTGAGCCCAATTCAAGGAAAACTACTCAAGAAGGACGTTCCACATTATTAAGCAGCCACAGGTTTCAAGCAACATGGGAAAGAAAAAGGATCTCTCTGCTGCCGAAAAGCCTCAAATATTGTAGTGCAATGCCTTGGACAAGGGATGAAAACATACCTTGAAAACATTAGATATTTCATGAAAACTTAAGCGTGATCATCGCACTGTGAAGAGATTTGTGGCTGACTCAGAGCACAGACGGGTTGGTGCAGATAAAGGCAGAATGAGGAAGCTTTCTGCCAGACAAATTCATCCGATTTAAAAGAGCAGCTGCTAAAATGCCGTTACAAAGCAACAAACAGGTATTTGAAGCTGCTGGTGCATCTGGAGTCCCACCAACCTCAAGGTGTAGGATCCTGCAGAGGCTTGCAGTTGTGCATAAACCTACTATTGCCACCCCCCCCAAACCAATGCTCACAAAAGCAGAAACGGTTGCAGGGGGCCCCGAAATACATGAAGACTCATTTTCAAACAGTCTTGTTTACTGATGAGTGCCGTGCAACCCTGGATGGTGCAGATGGATGGAGTAGTGGATGGTTGGTGGATGGCCACCATGTCCCAACAAGGCTGCCACGTCAGCAAGGAGGTGGCGGAGTCATGTTTTGGGCTGGAATCATGGGGAGAGCGCTGGTTGGCCCCTTTAGGCCCCCTGAAGGTGTGAAAATGACCTCTGCAAAGTATATAGAGTTTGTGACTGAGCACTTTCTTTCACGGTACAAAAAGAAGAACCGGGCCGTCCGTAGCAAAATCATCTTCATGCCTGACAATGCACCATCTCATGCTGCAAAGAATACCTCTGTGTCATTGGCTGCTATGGGCATAAAAGCAGAGAAACTCATGGTGTGGCCCCCATCCTCCCCTGACCTCCACCCTATTGAGAACCTTTGGAGCATCCCCAAGTAAAAGATCTATGAGGGTGGAGGCAGTTGGCATCAAAACAGCAGCTCTGGGAGGCTGTTCTGACGTCCTGCAAAGAAATTCAAGCAGAAACTCTCCAAAAACTCACAAGTTCAATGGAGGCAAGAATAGTGAAGGTGATATGAAAGAAGGCTCCTATGTTGACATGGAACTTGGCCTGTTCAGATGTTTTTGATTGAAATAGTCTTTGATTTCAGTACATATGGCCTGCTAATGCTGCACATTCAACAAATGACCATTTTCAGTTCTTAACAACCTCTAAAATGTTTTGAAACTCTGTTGTGCATAATAATTTGGAAAAGTGCATTTTGAGTTTTTTTTATTTTTGATAGAAATACTTGCATAATAATTTGGAACACAGTGTATTTTCTCGGCACACTTTGGGTTTTTATACCAATCAATCACGGCTTGAATGCCACAGAATATTCGAGCATTGTTGCCGACCATGCGCATCCCTTCCTGGCCACGCCCATTTTCTAACAGCTGCTTCCAGCGTGATGAAGCGCCGTGTCACAAAGCAGAAAGAGTCTCCGTCACCGGATCAGAACCTTTGGGATGTGGCGGAACAGGAGCCGTGATGGAATCATGTTGAAGAGAACGTTTCCAACGTGTGTGTGTGTGTGTGTGTGAGCAAAGAATCGTTATTTGTCACACGAGACACACACACACACACACACTACAACACACACTACAACACACACTTTGGATGCTGCTGGTGAAATGGTTTCTCTGCATTTAACCATCCTGGCTTGTCCTTGTGTGAGAGTGAGTGTTTGTGTGTGTGTGTGCGAGAGTGTGTGTGTGTGTGCGAGAGTGTGTGTGTGTGTGTGTGTGTGTGTGCGAGAGTGTGTGTGTGTGTGCGAGAGTGTGTTTGTGTGTGTGTGTGTGCGAGAGTGTGTGTGTGTGTGAGTGTGTGTGTGACTGTGTGTGTGTGTGTGTGTGTGTGAGTGTGTGTGAGAGAGTGTGTGTGAGTGTGTGTGTGTGTGTGCGTGACAGTGTTTGTGTGTGTGTGTGTGTGAGTGAGTGAGTGTATGTGTGAGACTGTGTGTGTGTGACTGTGTGAGAGTGTGTGTGTGTGTGTGTGTGAGAGAGTGTGTGAGTGTGTGTGTGTGTGTGAGAGAGTGTGTGTGAGTGTGTGTGTGTGTGTGTGAGAGAGTGTGTGTGAGTGTGTGTGTGTGTGTGTGTGTGTGTGACTGTGTGTGAGTGTGTGAGTGTGTGTGTGTGTGTGTGAGAGAGTGTGTGTGAGTGTGTGTGTGTGTGTGTGTGTGTGTGTGTGTGTGAGAGAGTGTTTGTGTGTGTGTGTGAGTGAGTGAGTGTATGTGTGAGACTGTGTGTGTGTGAGAGATATAAACAGAACATTTACATGAGTTGTGGAACCGTCTTAATGACGTCATCACAACGCTCCACGGGAACCGCCCACGAAGTGAATTTCCCATTAATTAATTCATTAATTCATTCATCCATTCACTCCTTTGACGTTTCAGAAAACACTTAAATAAAGAGTTTCAAGCCTGGAACCAGGAAAACCAACTACCACATGAATCGTGACCATTAAACATTTACAAACAAAAAAAAAAATAATAATAATGATTGAAAAACGGGGGGAAAAAAGGCAAGGTTACAAGACGGTGTACATAATTATTTTGAGAAGTGAAGGAACTACCCATCCCATAATCCATTGCGAATGAGTCCTCTCCAACGACTTCCAACCTTAGATAGTTGAGCGCTTCTTCTTGAATTCAACCTTTGTGGTTATGATCGTGTTTGTATTGTTAATAACAGTGTTGAAACCACGGAACGTGAAGGATCGTAGAGCTCTGCGGTCACGGCAACTCGCTCACCCGCCGACGGTGACGTAAAACCGTCGTAAAACCCCGAGGTTTTCATTTCCACGGCAACGGCGGGCTCCACCAATCAGAGACGCCGCCGTAACACCGTAGGATTGTGGGCAGTGTAGTACTTCTCCATCGCATCGGGAATAAAACATGGAAACAAGGTTGACGTCATAGGGACTCGTGGCTTCGGGAGCCTGCGCCGTCGTTTCAACGTCTCGTAGCTCGTGGCGAGTCAACCTGGGGCGGTCGCCACGTGACGCATGATGACGATAAAAACCTCGTTTCAGAATATGAGCGGGATTTTAACTTCCTGAAACTCACCGTTGAGTTCTCCGGTAATTGAATCCAACATAAAATAAATGAAAATGTAAAAAAAAAAAAATAGATTAATAAATAAATACATGCGTGAATACATAAATAAATAAATAAATACATATTAGAGGCTTTTTTTTTTCCGAAGGTGGATTCACAGATAACGTCAATTCCGCCAACGTGACGTCATCAGCTCCGATTGGTCCGCCGGACCCGGAAGAAAAACGGCAGCGGCGCGGCGGCCGCGTTCCCGGCTCCGATTGGTCCGTCGCCCTGGACCGGGAAGTGACGCGGCGGCTCGCTTGACAGCTCGCAGGGAAAACAATCCGAATGGCGGCTCAGCGAACGGAGACCACGTCCATCGCCCGCCCGTAGGCAGCGACGAGCCCGGCGCCGCTTGGTTTCCATGAACCCGGTGTTCGCTCCAGCCCCGCGGATGAAGTGCGACGTGGCCGATAGCTAACGACGCGTGAAAACGATGGAGCTCTGACGAGCTAACGCGGCTCAGCTAGCCCCGAGTGACCATGTTGCGGAACCCGCCGCCGTTCTCCCCGAGTCGCTGCCGCCTGTAGCCCCGTGGCCATTTTGCTGCCTATTAACTTCTGGTAAGTGCAGCACTTGCGAGTCAGTGTTGGAATGCGGCAAATTCGCGATAAATACAATACTTCTATTGAACTTTTCTTTTGTGTACATTTTTAATACAAAGGTTTTTCGTTTATGTTATTTTTTCATGTTCACTGCCACTTATTTTCTATGTGTTAGTTAGTTTTAAGGCCTATAGGCATATTGATACCTTTTTTATTCTATGTTAATATATTTTCTGGTTGTTTCTATTCTTATTACTGTATTCGGGGTCCCGCACGAAGTGCGTAAACTCTGTTGTATTTGTACGTATTTTTATTAATAACAATAATAATAATAATGATAATAAACATAATAATAATAAATAGGGGTCCATTCCGTTGTGATGGTCCTCTATGGTTATTGTTCAGAATATTAGTTTTCTTCTCCTTGGCACTTTCCGGGCTAAAAGTGTCTGGAACAGCACAACCGCTGCAGCTACGGACCCTGTTGTGGTCTTGTTGGAACTGGGACGTCGCAAACACCTCATGGTTCTGCTTTCATCCAAATCGATCCACATGCGGAGCAGGAATTGGCGAAAAACCCACGAAATCTGAAGCAGCCTAACATTCGCGCGTCACCGACGGGCCAGCGTTCTAAAAGTTCCCGTCGGGTGGCGGAGCGACATGAGTTTGTAGCGTAAGATGCTGTGAGACATCACCATCATCCAATTCCTTATTAATGTGCAGTTTGTGGCTCTGAACGTCCATTCGCACCGTGCTGGTGTAGACTCAATCACTCTGTGTGTGTGTGTGTGTGTGTGTGTGTGTGTGTGTGTGTGTATGTATGTGTGTGTATGTGTGTGTGTGTGTGTGCGCCGGGGCTGTAAGATTGAGCGGCGTTGTGTTCACCTTTCAAAAATCTGTGAGTTCATGGGGAGTTTCATATTTTCTGAACAGGTCGGGAAATTGTATCCGGAACATTTTAAATAATCACGCAACGACGTCAACCCTTTTGTGGTTTCATGGAATCGTAACGCTTCGGAAAACTCGGGACATGAAATAAGACATTAACACACAGAAAGGCGTCACCACTAAAATGATGTTACTAAGTCATTGTTGCCACGTACGGCATCAACAGCTCAAACTTCCATAATTACATTACATTTTACATTTAGTCATTGATCAGGCGCTTTTATCCAAAGCGACTTACAATTATTCAAACACCGACGGACGCAGCCATCAGGAGCAATTAGGGGTTAAGTGTCTTGCTCAAGGACACTACAGCATGCTATCAGGAGGAGCCTGGGATCGAACCAGCGACCTTTAGATTACTAGACGACCAGCTCTACCTCCTGAGCTACCATCCCCGTAATTACGCCATACCATAATTACGTCATTATTGCCCCACACAACACCAAACGTTCAAGTGTCCGTCACTGAGGCTGCAGCTCTATTTACACACACTTTGCCATCAAACTATAACAACGACAAGGTTTGGTTCAGAGGCAAACATGGACGGTTGTTTTAAAGAAACGTCTCGTACGTGCAGCTTCCTGCAGCTAAACGTAGGTTAAAATGAAAAGGAAGAAGACGTTCAATAGTGACGAGTGCTTCCATAACAAGTCAAATTCCAAATTAATGTTCATGTCCAATAAATGTTGTTTATATTACATTACAGGAAATTAATCTATTTAACTGAGTTCTTCAATTTTAGATTTTTAGCACAAGAATACGATAAAGTACAAATTAAAACCAACATGTATTTATAATGTTTGTGAAATAACATGTATTTGTGTTTGTTTATATAAAATAATTACAAAGTTTATTTTTATTCTTGTTACAGATGCCGAAAAATAGCCGAAAGTCTAAGACAATAAAGAAGCAATTGTCCAAACATCCAACCATAGAGGTCAGTCACAATGTTATCGGAGAAAATACAAAAGAAAGACTGAATGAAAATCTCTATAAAACACAAATTTAGAAAAAGACTATATATATATATATATATATATATATATATATATATAATTTTTTTTTTTTTTTTTTTTTTGAAAGTACAATCTATGGAAAAAAAAGTTCTGTAGAGCAGCCTTTACAACATGGTATTTTTATGGATGCGTGTTTACAACCAGTTGATATTGCACAGGAAATGCTGGATCAGCACCTTGAAGGCATTTTGTCTGTAGCACCAGCGGGAGGGAAGAACCCTGGAAGATTAATGCTAGATGAAACCAGCGAAGCAAAATGTTTCCAGGTTCTTTTCCCAAAAAGGAATTGGTGGTTTTACTAGACACTATCAATTTCATCAATATCAATTACAAATTTCTATCAATTGTCTCCAGTAAAAGGAAAAGCTCTGTACATGAAACCAGTCTGCACACACAATGAGGCTGAATTTGTGTAGTTTTATGCCGGTTTATGTAAAAATCTGCACAATGAGATACGTACCTAACACGACTAAATTGCTGCCTGCAGCTGTTGTTGTTATTATTATTATTATTATTATTATTCTCCTCCGCTGAAGGTGCCTGGCGCTCAGAAAGAATGAAACCCACAGACACAAAACTTGGAAAACAGGTTCCACAAACGGGATTTGGCCAGATGGTGGCGCTGTTAATGACCAATTTAACATTTTGTCTCATAGCTTCTGATCCGCTGGTCGTAGAAACTAAATTCTTGTTTTTGTTGCTATAATAATAATAATAATTATTATTATTATAATAATAATAATAATTATTATTATTATTATTGCTTCTTTGTCAGCTGCTGTAGAAGAACTGAGTATCTATCTAGAGGTGGGAGTTCACTTTTAAACATGAAGAACGCAGCGCCTCAAATCTTGTCACAAATTACACAAACCATATGCAACACAGTTCTCTGTTCCAAATTGAACACCATCAGAAAGTGAAGTTCATGTCCCCGTCAACCCCACCCCAGCCTGCCTGTGCCTGTCTGGGATGGATGGTAGAGAGGAGGTCGGGGTCGAGGCTGCTCCCTACTGCTGCTCGACCTGTGATGGCGGCGAGCTCCACGGTCGCACCGCGACCCTCCGCACCAGGAAGACCCGGAGCATGAGCAGCTCCTCCGCCAGCAGCTCTTGTGAATACAGGTAAGGGTGGAATGTAGAAGACGATACACTTTATCCATCCCTGTAGGGAAAATTGTCCTTTGCGTTGAGTATCCGGGAGCAGTGGGCACGGCTTCACACCATGGCAGCCCAGGTACCAACTCCAGATCTGGAACCAATGCCTTGGTCAGGGGCATTGGCAGGAGTGTCAAAGCCTGACACGTAATGCAGTTAGTGAATAGAATAATATAAATAAAATCAAAATATAATAAGACTCAAAAAGATAATACAGAGTGGGGGTACAAAATAGAAGTGAAGTGAATAGAGTTGTGTATATGGGATAGGCTATTTGTATATACAGATATGTGCAGTAAAGTGCATGTGAATAAAGTGTGTATGGCGATATACAGTACAGTGTACAACACAGTAACACTGAACAGAACAGCAATAGAGCGCAGTATGCAGTAACTTGCAGTACAGTATGCGACATACAGTACATTAAGGCAGTGGGGCCTGTGTGAGTGTCTCAGTACTTTTTGTTTGGACCCCTGGTGAGTTCAGCGTTGACAGCTCTTATGGCTTGAAGAAAGAAACTCCGTCTCAGTCTCTCTGTTCTCGCCGTGTGACTGCGGAGGCGCTTGCCTGACCACAGCAGCTGGAACAGTCCGTTGTTGGACTGGTGAGGATCCTTCATGATCCTCCGGGCTCTGCTACTACACCTCCTGGTGTATAAGTCCTGCAGGGAGGGGAGTGTAGTTCCAGTGATACGTTCAGCTGAACGCATCACCCTCTGCAGGGCCCACCTGTCCTGAGCAGTACAGTTCTCAAACCCGGCAGTGATGTTGCCTGTCAGGATGCTCTCCACTGCTCCACAGTAGAAGGACTTGAGGATCCTCACCGAGACCCGGAATTTCTTCAGCTGCCTGAGGTGGTAAAGAAGCTGCCTCGCCTTTCTCACAAGAATGTCTCTGTGTGTGTCCACGTTAAGTCCTCCGTTATGTGGACTCCCAGGTACTTAAAGCTGCTCACCCTGTCGACAGAAGCCCCACTAATCACCAACGGCGCCACAATCAGCTCCTTAGTTTTGCTGACGTTTGAAGGAGGCTGTTGTCCTGGCACCAGAGTGACAGGTCAGCCACCTCCTCGCGGTAGGCCTTCTCCTTGTCGTCGTAGATCAGGCCTGCCACGACGGTGTAGTCTGCAAAGTCGATGATGGTGTTGGATCTTGTGTCTTGTAAAATGTCCGTTGTTGTCATGAGTTTATTAACCGGAGGGAAAAATTCCTCAGAGTGGCTTTCACAGGAGAGTAAAAGTCAAAGCCTTTTGCCAAGATGATGAAAGATTGTCCCACCTGCTTGTTTTTCTCTAAATGTCATCAAGTTTCCAAGTGAGGCTGGTGGATTGGAGAAGAATACAAAACGGTATGCGTAACATGTTTGTTAGGAAGTTTTGCAATTTGGAAAAACTGGATAGTCAAATCAGTGTGCTGTCAGTCTTGTATTTGAAATAAGTTTTAAGAAAACAACGTTTTCGCAATGCGGCTATCTACAATGACTTGTTCACCAAGTAGGAGGAATGGAGAGAGAATTTAACCAAAAAGTACATGACATTAAAAATAAATCATAAGGTATAGTTTATGAGCTGATGTGCAAAATGATACAGTTGAAGGGAAAACAACAACAAAGAAATGGCTTTTACCGAAAGATAAAACTGGGCCAGAACCAGTTTTAATAAAAAATATTTTTTAATTGCAATGCCATGAATTTGCACTAATAGACAATGATTCCGTGTTCATTCAAATGTACAAAAAATCTATTCATCCGTGGAGCCTCCCAGCTTAGTGTCGTCATAAGACACCCTATACCTACACGGCAATTATCCTAGCCCTACCTCAGAAATACCAGCTTTGCTCATTGATGCGGCTGAGGCTGTATTTCACCTGTCACTTGGTCTACTGTGAGAACCAGGCCGCTCAGAGGACTTTGAGCGCTGCACGGAATGCACCTGCGAAGCGTCGTGGGAGCACAGGCAGCTTGCCTTCACTGCTCACTTCAGCGCCACTGACAGGAACCGTTCACCTTGACAACACAATATGTTTCATCCAAAGGTTCAACTTTAGAGAGTCAATGACTCAGCAAGCTTCTTTGATAAGGTTCAGTGCAGATAGTGAGTGCTATATTATTCTTTGTCTTTTATAATGAATTATAGATCAGTATACATAACACACACACACACACACACACACACACACCCTCTGGTCTGCCACACAGTGTAATTTTTTTTTTAAGAGCTGCTTAAAAAAAATGTAATTAATAAATTAAAGTGCAACACTGTACAACATGAAAAAAACACTACTTTTGAAGTGCAAATCCTGGTCCACACCCCTTTATTCATGTAAACTGTTGCAGTCAAATTGTTTTCAAAATATGAAAATTATAAATAAAGATTCAACAACAGTGTAAACAAATATTAAGGAAAAAAAAAAATCTGGACACTTTATAATAAATAAATGATATAAAACATTTTTTTTCCCCCCCCTATGTTTTAAAGTGCAACCAAACATTGGTCCATACTCTTAACCGAAAAAATGTTGCCATGAAACTGTTTTACAAATTTAATAATAATTAATTATAATAAAAGAATGAGCAACCATGTAAACATATCACAACAAAATCAACGAGGACACTTTCTGATAAATCAATTGCTATGGCTCACTTCCATGTGCCGACCACCACACACACACACACACACACACACACACACACACACACACACACACACACACACACACACACACACACACACACACACACACACAGAATTAACAACTTTAGAAAGGCTTTCTTCAGTCGTCCTTTGAGACGTTCTTTCTTCCAGAAAACCAGCTGATCCACATGTTCTGGAGATGGAACACTTTGTTCAGAATGAACGATGTCGCCTGCTGTGTTGAACACACGCTCATAGGGCACACTGGTCCCAGGGGTGTGGAGCTACGTTTTGGCGAGGTGCGCCGGCTGGGGGCGCTCAGACCGGGAACCCCAGTCCAAGGCATTACCATTCAGAGCCATTTTGTCACCTCAGCCTGTACCGTCTGTCTGGGGCACTACGCTGCCTGGTTTGGGTCCACAGTGCGGAAGGAGTAAATGCCTTTGTCTTGTTGCAAGCAGGGACATATTCCTGCTCTGTGGAGTGACACTAAGGAGTGGTAGTTTTAACAGGCCCAAGTACCTTAACCAAGTGTTCAGCAGTACTGATGTCACACTCTCTTAGTGTGTTGACATCACCAGCCTCTTTCCTCAGTTTTTGGTCTGGAAGTGAAGCACATAGTGCAGCCTGCTGCTGCTCCAAAAACCTCTCCACCATTTCATATGAGCTATTCCAACATGTTAGAATGTCTTGTTTTAGCTTGTGTTCAGGAAGACTCAGTCAGCTTGTGTCTCTCTGAGAACTGCAGTTGCCACAGTGCTCCTGTGGGGGGGGGGGTAATGGCCCAATCCGCCTCAATCATCCGAGAAGACGTGCTGCAGCGCTGCATTTTAACCCTTTCTGTTGGTTTCTGACTGGTCACTGTTACACATGCCTCTGTCGTGCGCAGTGTCCGCCCATCTGTTGTCACAGCGACTCTCGTGGCTTCCTTTAAATCTAATTTCACACATTCTTGGTCTCATTGTGCAGAGCGGGGATGCATTTTTCACGAAAACGGTGTCTGGATGGCGTAACGCACCCTGGCTCTTATATATGCACCAAGTCACAAGATCCTTCGTTTTCCACCGCGCTCTACGGCCTCACGTCTTCACGTATAAAATGAGCGATGGCAGACTTTACACTCATGGCTCTTTTCTCAGTGCGGCTTAAAGTTTATAGAAAGCAGTTGCTCACCAACAGGGTTGTTTTGGCTACTTTGTCCGGTGTGGGAGTACTCTGGCTGTCAGTAGCTTATTTATTTTTCAGATGACCGGCGAGGTTCGTCGCATTAGCGGTGTATTTCCCATTGAGTAAGCAGTGTTTACATACCGCACATGATTTGTCCAGGTTTCCCCTCTTTCTCGCAGAATCCAGAATGTTTCAGATTGGCGAGTGAATGTCTCCGCTCCCGCTGCCTCTGGGCTGCTGAGACGCCATGCTCGTTTACTGAGCCACCAGCGGGAGCTGCGCGGGCATGGCACAAGCCGACAATGACGTTGTATTCAGAAAGGAGATGCTCTTCTACAATTAACAAACAAAAAAACCCCCAAGAAAACGCAGCAGTTTTCTGATATATTAACGATCGTGATGGATGTGTCTTGTATCGATGAAATTCGATCGTCGTTCCTATAATCGATATATCGATCCATATCATATTATGTGTATCATCCCTATCACCCCTGAGATAGATATTCGATTTCTTTAGATGGAGATGAAAAAAAGATGTTTCAGGTGGTTTCCTAGAATTGCATTGGAAGCGATGGGAGATCAGTGTTTGCTCTTTTATTTCTGATATGTCGGCCAAAATTGATCCACAGCACAAGTCAGATGTGTGAAAAGGAAAGGTTGTGCAAATTGCTCCAAAGGTACAATCTGTACGATCCATCAATGCGTGACAAAAAATAACCAGAGGGCATTTTATTAATGAATTCCTGGAAGGAGATAGCGCCGTCTCTGTCCAAACACCTGGACTCTTTTAATTCCTCGGGACTTCTTTATAACATTTACACCGATGCAAACAGTGTGTGTGTGTGTGTGTGTGTGTGTGTGTGTGTGTGTGTGTGTGTGTGTGTGTGTGTGTGTGTGTGTGTGTGTGTGTGTGTGTGTGTGTGTGTGTGTGTGTGTGTGTGTGTGTGTGTGTGTGTGTGTGTGTGTGTGTGTTATAAAACTTGCACTGACTACAATAAATACGCATACATTTAACACTGTCTATTTTAAATGTACTTCTCTTTTCTAGTTATTCACATCCTTCCCTTATTTGTAATGTTTACAGCAGTTCTTTCAGTTTCCCCGGGTGGCACCCGCCACAGCATCTACATCCTTCCTCACAGATATTTTAAAGCGGTATTTGACCTTAAAGTCGGTGTTTCCATTATGTGAAATAATAAATGGTAAGGAAGCATGAAACCTATATTGGAGTGAAGGTTCTGGTATCATTGTCACTGACGGGTGTTTTTACAATCGGATCTTTGTGAAATGCCATTTTCTCTTGCAACACTAGTCTCATTCTTTGGTAATAAGGAAGTTAAGCTCATTGTAAAAGGTATTTTTTTTATTTTATTATTATTATAATTTTTTTTAAATAGCATGTTGAAAGACGCTCCCTCCCGCTTGGTCTTTATAGATCATAGCCATGCAGGCATTTTTTTTTTGTTCCAGGGCGTCCTGGCCTCTGAGCTGTTAGCAGATACCAACCTGGTGTTGATGTAGTCGTAGGGGAGGCGCCATGCCGAGTGTGGCCGCTCTACATCACAGGGTCATGATTTAGGCCCGCCCCAAAAAATCGGGATCACAAAAACGTTGAGAAACATTTAAACAGTCTAACTCCACAATTCAGTACTACGCCGTTCCCTCTTTTCACATGTTTTCAGCAATTACGTTCTTCCATGTCTAATGTCTTTGGAAACAAATCACTCAATTTACTTTTACTGGACTTGAAATCACTTTGAGATGCACGGAGAAAGTTTAACCAAAAGGACAGGAAAAAAGCAGCAATAATTAAATTTCGGATTTAATGGGATTTCCTTTTAGAATTGTTTTCATTGAAATCAGAAGCAATATTTTATGAGCTGATGTGTGAAACATTTTATACCATTGACGTTCACCCAAAATGAACACTTGCTAAGACTAAAACCCCAAAAATTGGGCTCTCGTCAGCAAATACCGGAACACGGGCCAGCTGTTGGGTAATTGATTTTTGGTTTGACTGCATACAAAGCAGGATGAATAGCGGCTGTTTTATTTTGTGCTTAGAACTGAGGCTGGATCAAAGCTCTTCATTCATTAAAACGCCTCCTGAGTCTTTTCATTTTGGCCGAAGATCAAGTCGCAGTCGCGTACGGTCTTGTGCGCCCAGTCCCTCCCTTGGTCGCGATTAGCCCAAAGCTTTGGCTATCTTGGGTTGGAATTGCTGTGTATACTGTATTGTGTAATTTCACTGATAATATAATGTGTACCATACTATGTTAAGCAAGGTTACAGTGTGTATTAGACAATCAAGGCTTTTGTCATAATTGGCATTGACGTCTGATAGCGTGCCACCGTAAGATATGTCAAAGGTAAACACCAGCAAATGGATCTCATATCTGAACGGCTGAATGAGAAGATGGCTGAATCACCTTCAGACTCCTTGGCTTCCTCCTTTTCTTTTCTTTTTTTTAATTTTATTTTATTTTTTTTGGGAATGAGCTGTGTTGTGCAGTCATGCGTGTGTCATCCTAGGTCACTGTTCAAGTCGAAGGTCCGCTGTGTTTTTATGTCTCTTTCTCACCCTGTTGTTCCAGGAGAACCCAGTCCCTCCATGGACCGAGCCCAGTGACCACATTTGGGCCCAAGGCATGTATGCTGCAGAATCCACATACGGTCATGTAAGTCGGACAAGATTCATTTCAATTCTTACCATCATACTTCTTTTTGCGACTCAGTTATTTGTCCAGGACTTTGCATTTCCACCGATGCAACGTCCCCTTAACTTGCCTCTGAATTGAAACTGATTTCTTTGACGTGGAGGAACCTTTCCTTTATGTCAGGGGCGGACGCGGCTTTTTCCACAACACAAGTCACGCGGCCCACTGGTGCTGTCGCCGCACTTACTTCTCATACAGACACACAATGATTCATTCAGTGAGTTATGGCATGTTCTCTCGTAACGGCTTACCGTGCCCCTCGGACTCGGCCTGACTTTTGCCCTCTTGATTGCCATAACCCCCTAACACGGCTGCTGGCACCGCTTCCTTCAGATTGCGTTAATTGAGGGATAAGCCAAAGCTGCTAGGCAGGTTAAAAGTAGTAGAGCGCTGCTATCTTTGTGCCCCAATGTAGGCTACACATGGAGTGGACAGAGCGCTGGGTGGACAGGCCAATAATAGTCCTTCCCATTGAAGAATTGGGCTGGGCTACAGAGGAAGACATCACAATGTTTTCATTTGAAAACATTGTGATGTGCTATTAAATTCCATGCAGAAAGAATACAAAAAGGACAGTATACTAAGGCGACGTTACATCATCCGTCCCGTATTGATAACCTGACATTAAAAACAGTGTTTCTTGTTTTAGAGAAGGCCGTTCTTTGGTTCCGTCTTGTCGGTCGATGCAGGGAAATTTCTGTGCACAGGACACCCCGCCCCCCTTGCAGTCTGGCTTTTAATTTGTAGCAGTGCAGGGAGGAGCATGCCCTTTGTGGTTTAAATTATTATTATAAAAAAAAAAAAAAAAAGTAAATCCTGAATTTGAAAATAAGATGAACCTTTTAAGATGGGCTTTTTACATTCACATTCGGATCAGTTATTTATGGACTTTTTGTGTGAGCATTCAGAAATTATTTGTGAGCTGTCTAACTCTCAGGGAACATTTGCTGCAACTAGATAAAACTTTTTTTTAATATTATAAACACTCTGCTGTAATCACTCCAGAGATGTCAAATATGGTCTTAAAATTTGAGAAGTCTGTAAATGTTGACTTGGAAGATGCATAAGAATCCTGCTCTGACTTCCAAGGAGGACGTCAAACATC
Organism: Zeus faber; assembly: GCF_960531495.2. Taxonomy (NCBI): domain Eukaryota; kingdom Metazoa; phylum Chordata; class Actinopteri; order Zeiformes; family Zeidae; genus Zeus; species Zeus faber. The sequence goes on along the minus strand of NC_137194.1, from coordinate 4,218,485 downwards.
GAGCTCTCATTGGATGCCAATCCTCATTGATGTCTAATTACACTGCTCAGGGCTTGTTGCCAGGGGCCCACTTCACCATTCGGCAAGGACGGCAACCGCCTGGGACCCCCAGCAGCCAGGGGCCTCATGAAAGGCCCCATAGCACATATTGTATAAATTAGATATCAACTGATGTTTTCATTCTAATTTATCCCCCACAAAATATCATCCACTAAAATGCCATGTTATTATGCATTATTAAAGCCGTTAATCTTTTTGACGCCGTTGATGCGATTTCCGAGTTTGACTCAAACGCACGAGTTTTACTCTCGTTTTTGTCAACGAATCCCTAGTTGTTCATGTTGCATACTGTAGATCTGTGACGTATGACTGTCGGAGAAGGAGGCCATTCGACTACATTTCATTTCACATCGCCGTCTGAGGAAACGAGCCTGCCTGGTCACAAGGGAGCAACTAGTGCAAAAAAACAGCTCGGGGGCACGGGAAGACTTTGTCACTCCCTCTCTCTCTCTCTCCTCTCGATCATTTATTTACCAATATTACTGTAAAGCCTTTGTACACGTAGATCCCTGGAAATGATAATGTTCTCTCACGGGAGACTCGTACAATGGGTAGTCTTCACCGTACGTGCCAGAGCTGGCTGGAGCGGTGCTCTGAAATGAAGTTCTGTGGTTGCACTGAACCAACACTCCAGTTGGGTGCAAAGTTATGCCCTTCGTGGTTTTGGGGTTTGACCGTGGTTCAAAGCAGGCGGTTGCGTGGCGAGCTGCTATCTCTGTTTACCGTCGTCAAGCTTTCAGGTCCCGCCCTCCTCTGTTCCAGGGCTTCAAATTAGCAAAAGAACAGCCTTTTCATTGCCATGGGTAAAATTTTGTTTCTGGTCATTTCACTTTGATGACTCTGCATGAGACATGACTTGCGTTACAATTTGCAAAGACATTTCAGACACAGCAGTCTTCCACAGTTTGATATATTTGTGATTAAAATGGAATATGTCTTTAGAATATTTCAAAATCAGTACTTTACAGATATGATTAGTAACACGCTTTTAATTTGACAAGACCTTTTACTGACCCCAAAGTCTTTTATCTAACTTCCTAAGATGCCTTAAACGCGCAAAACTTTCTCTTATCATTTAGGGTGTGGTTGTGAAACTGTTCTAGGAAGACAGGTCCAGCCAGCTGCGTGTGTGGCCCTATGTGTGTGCTTGTTTGTGTGGGGTAACATGCGCATATGGATGTAGGTGTGTATCCGTTTTTCTTTCCCCTTCAGAGACAGTCATTTTTGTTTTTGATTTTAAGCTTTATTTATACAGGGCAGATTGCCTGTTTCACATTCATACGCACACAGCGTAGATAAAAACGTAACATGAAAGGGAACAGTAAAATATGGTTAATGTAAGGCAAGTCTAAAAACAGTTAATGACCAACTGCATTTAAAATCCTGCTCTTGACAAAAGATTTCAGTCCTCCTGTAGAGACCCAGTCAGTGTTTGGGAGCGTAGGTGACATAAGCCACATTTCTTGGTCAGGTAATGGGACAGATGGCTGAACAGGAGTCCATTTAGATCACAAAATACCATATTGTTAGGTCCCATCTCCACCAAGGAGGTCCTAGACACCCTAGATCTTTCTCACCCCCTGGAGGTTTATTAAAAAAAGAAAAACTAAAGTTGTTCCGTCTGATACAAGGAGGACATGTTCCCCAAGCAGGTAGTTTCAGACCCTTCCACGCATCACCTTCCTTGTACGAATAAGCTCTGCCAAGCAGCTGCTCTGATCTAGTTTGAAAAACCTCTTACAAAGCAGTTTACTGCTCAAGGCAGTAAACTGGCAGCAGATAACTTGATACAGGCAGCATTACATTTCAACTTTGATATGATTATATCATATAAACTGATTTTCACATTAATTGTTTCTTGAAATATTTTCAGTGTTAAACCAAAAAGAAGGCATTATGATTTAAAGGCCTGATTTAAGACTACTTGAGCTGCAATGCCAGTTGCCTGACTAAATAATGTAAATACAAATTAAGCTGCCCAGCCAGATGCCTGACTGAAATAACGCAAACATCACTGAAATATAACGGGTGTAAATATGAAGTAAAATCTGTAAAGGCTTCCTGGGCGCTATTTTATTTTATTTTATTCCCCCTGATGGAAGGATAATATTTTCTTTACATAAGTGAGGTTTAATTTGCTGTGGTGAAAATGTAATCCACCTTAGGACGGCACATCAGCGATTTTATATATTATGTCGTTGATGCATAACAGGCTTGGGAATTAAATATTTTCACTCAATACGGCTTTTGAATGGACCTCTATGGGAATCTACGCTCCAGTTTACGCTTTGCGCCCGGAAAAACAGAGCCGAGGTATTAAAAAAAAAACAAAAAAAAAACGGCAGGGGTTTAGGAGCCTGCCGCTTTAGTGACACTGGCGCTTCTGCTCGGTGTGACCTTCCGTCCTTATTTTTATTTGTTTCAACTTATTGTCATTGCACAGAGTACACGTACTGAGGTAACAAAATGCATTTCACCTCCTAGTAACTGACGTATAGAGGAGCAGTGGGCTAACATGGCAGTGTATCGAAAGCTCTTTAGCAAGACTGACGTGTTGCTTCTGGTGTGGCCCAGGGGTTAGTCTCTTAGCTCTATATCAAACATTTGTCTTATAGTCTAAAAACTAAACTAACAAACATTTGTCTTATAGTCTATTGGCCAAATAAAGGTCAGATTAGCCTAACTTAATGGTCTATAGTTTTAGTTGAGTTTGATGATATTGGCAGCATCATTTAGAATGACCAGCTATAACTTATTAATTCAGAGTATTTTAAATATATATTGAAATAAAATTAAAAAAGCATGACTAAGATTGTACTCCTGTAATAAAATTGCCCATATACATAGTTTCGCTTCAAATTGTGGTCATGTAGAATACAACCAGTAAAATAAAACACAAACACTTCCTCTCCCCCATTTTATGGTGAAGGTTTCCTCTTTCCTGGAACGATAACTTCTGTTTCTGATCTCTGTTGTTGCACTCGGAAAAGCCTGTTCAGTCACAGAGCCTTGTCCTCCAGAAACGAGGAGTGTCCTTTGTTCCGAGGGAGCGGGGTGGGCGGGGCCAAGGTGATCTCACTCTCCAGGGAGGGCCTTAAGATGAGCGAGAGGCTTGTCTGGGCAGCAGAATACACTTGGAGATTTAGAGTGAGGAGCTCACTGGGACAAATATAGACACGAGGGACTTGTTGATGTGCTGCTGGCACTCCCGCCCCAGCGTGCTTCGTGACGAGGGGACGGGTCGGAACCACAGCACATGGAGAGCCGCTGCACCTCAGGGGCCATCTGTGGCTGTCTTCGAGCAGACTGGACAGAAAGTTCCTTTTCTTCTTAATTCACTTATTTTTAAAGGAGCTTGTTCGTTGGCGGGATGAGTCGTTTCTCCGTCACCCGCCACACCTGTAGACTGGAGCAGTAGTTGCAGGCCAACCTGGGATCACCTGAACTCCCTCACCTTCCCACAGCACAGCAGCGTTCCTCGTCGCATGCAGACAACCATGAAATTAGACACCCATATGCTCCTGGATAGCCCCGGGAACGGCAACAGAGTGTGGAAATGGTGAGTGTGGGTGCCTCCCAGGTGTGTGTGTGTGTGTGTGTGTGTGTGTGTGTGTGTGTGTGTGTGTGTGTGTGTGTGTGTGTGTGTGTGTGTGTGTGTGTGTGTGTGTGTGTGTGTGTGTGTGTGTGTGTGTGTGTGTGTGTGTGTGTGTGTGTGTGTGTGTGTGTGAGTGATGGGTACTGTGCGTGTGATGGGTACTGTGTGTAGGTGTGTGGGATGGGCAGTATTAACTTGGCACCGGGGTTGGTGTACAGAGAAGGCAGCCGCATCACAGCGCGCAGAAGTCGTATAATTGTCTGTTTTGTTTGCAGTTGTTTGGAACATCCAGCTACAGTAGCCACAGAAGACCAGGTCATTTCTAGTGCATGGAGCTCAAAACTGCACCTAAACACAGTTTATTTTCCGCATTTTGGTCGATTGCCTCATACCTGTAGTTTACAGGAATGAATGAGCTTCTACGCTAGTTTTCATATCTTCCTATTCATTCATTTGATAACAAAACAGTCCTATTTAGATGAGTAGCAGATCAATGTTTTTTGCTATTTTTGTTGAGGTTGATGGGAAGAAAATTAACCCAACCGCTGTTTTTGTATTCTTTGAATTCCTTGAGTTTAGTTAATTCCAAGTAGTGGCCGGTTTGGCAACCAGGTTGTGTCGCATAATGCCACCACAGCATTGCGTCCTGCTAATGTTATGTGTGTGTGTGTGTGTGTGTGTGTGTGTGTGTGTGTGTGTGTGTGTGTGTGTGTGTGTGTGTGTGTGTGTGTGTGTGTGTGTGTGTGTGCAAATGTGAGGGGAGGGGAAAAAAAAAAACAACACACGAGTTGTTTTTGCTTGTGTGTGACGAGTCACATTTAACATGCATTCTTGTAGGACCCCAATTTAATTAAAAACAAACCGTGAAGATCAGCGACTGCGGAGGCTGGGTGCAAACAACTGGATTTTGTGACAACAAATGAACAAAGACTTATTCATTTAGACTATCCTAATTAAAACATTGATTTGATTTTATTTGGGTTTTTGTTTTGTTTTTTTCCTGCTCCTTTTGCTGAGAGGTCCTTGTGCTGACCAGGAACCAATTTCCACCCTGACTGGGAGTCATCTGCCTGCTTCCTCAAGTCTTTACATGTATTTCCCCCGCATGTTAGTGCTGACTTCCATTTTCCATACAATACAAATGTGAATCCGTGTCAAATTGAGTACTGCCTGAAATGACTGGGCTTTTTACTAATGTTCTACACAGAAGAGTGAAATGGCTATGGCACCAACCAGTATACAGTATGTGTGTGATATTCCATGATAGCTGTAGCCGACTGCCGTCATGGTAAATGTCTCTCATCTTGTCCCTCTATGTGTTTTTTTGCCTCAAGGTGGGTGCAGTAGAGCTGCATACTATTTGCCCGAGTTTCAAGTTTTACTGCTTCTGATTTTGGTTCATATCTGCAGGTGCTCTTTGAGTTGCATGCTTACCTGTCCTCTTCCTATTCTTTTTTTTTTTTTTTTTTTTTTTTTTTTTTTTTTTTTGTCGTCTGTGTGTGATATAATGGCTTGGCACCACTGTCGATGGGCTTCCTCACGGAAATTTGATTCACTTGCTGCGCAACAGTGTATTTTGCATTAGAATGTCCAAGATCGGGACTGTGTATGGATTTACTATTTTCAACAACGTGTCAACAATTTAAAAAAAAAAAAAAAAAAAAAAAGTAAAGCCAGAGAAACAATACATTAGTGGACACATTTACTTATCCATCTGTCAATAAAGACAACACAATGTCCTTTATAAGCACATTGAGTTGTCTTTATTGACTATTTGCAACTGCTGTTTCAATAAACGTCACATACTTAACTAAATGTAAATAGTTCTGGGTTATTTGCTTGCTGTTTGGGCGCAGCTGGAGAACAGCATCCCAAAATATATTTACCTAGCTTTGTTATTGCGCCATAGCCGGTACGGTTATTCCACCTTTTTGTTGTTGCTGATTACTGTCTGTCCTCTGTGGAGGTTAACGTAGTGTTTCCGTCCAATGTCTGCCTCAGGCACATTCAGGATCCGGCCAGCCAGAGGCTGACATGGAACAAGCCCCCCAAAAGTGTCCTTGTCATCAAGAAGATCCGGGATGCCAGCCTGCTTCAGCCTTTCAAGGAGCTCTGTGTGTTCCTTACCAAGGTACGGCAGTGGGCATAGCTGGCCACTGGTACTGGCTTTGAGTTTAGCAAAGCTACCATGCTTAATATTTTGTGATTAAATTGGTAGTCCTATGATGGCGGTGGTTAGTCCCATTTTTATTCATTTTATCCGTGAACTTTAAAGAGTACTTCTTCCTATTTTGGATCTGGACTTCATCTTTCCTATTTCTTTCTAAACCAAAGTATTGAGTTTAGCTTCTTCCCAAGCTGTTGTCAGAACATCCAAAACCTGTCTTTTCCTAAAAGATCGCAGTCAAAAGAAATTTTCAGCCATTTAATTTTACGGCAAAGGTTGTAACTTGGTCCCAAGTGCAAGAGATCTTCAGTGGACATCGATGTTGAAATGTCCTTGAAAAAAATAAAATTGAAATCCTGTGAGATGCCCCCCGGTTTTTGTTATTCAAATGGTAATGTAGTATCTAAATCTTCCAGAAATGTTTTTATGACATAGATGATGCCAGGGAAGTGTACATTTACAGAGACTTTGTAACAAGTTGTTTGTGGGGTAGGAGATGGACCGGGAGGCAGGTGGAACAAAAGGCAGCCTTGGCTGGACGTTTATTCACACAGAAATAAAGACGTTTGTCTTGTCAGACAAACGTTTAATTCATAACCGTCGCGTGCAGTCGGGAATGGGAGCCAGGCCTCGCTGTCAGGACAGAGGTCAAACCACCGCAGCCTTTAAAGACTCTCCTAATTACCTCAATCTCCCGCAGCTGCATCCCCTGCTGCTTGCCAGTGCAAGCTCTGTCCACCCACAGATGCTGCCGAAACCACTCCCAGTCCCCACTGCCACACACTTATAAGAATAGATGACAATGAGACATCTCTTTATATATATATATATATATATATATAATATATGCTAATATAGATAGACAATGTGACAAGGTTATATTATAATTGAATTAATATAACATTTTATTTTGCATGACGCTAAACTGCTTAAACTGTGGTGACAGCTTTGGTGCCATCGACTGTGTGTAACAATCTTCTTGCACGTATCTTTACTGCTTTATTTCATTGTCTCCAGAGGGCGGAAAATTATCTCAACATTTGCACAAGCTGTAATCATTTGACTATTTAGACTCTGAGCGTTGATATTTGAGTTGAAAAGGTCTCAGGCCACTGCACTGCCTGTCGTGTTTCTCCAGGTGAAGAACATGATTGTTTACGTGGAGAGCAAGGTTCTGGAGGACCCAGCCATCGCAGGTGATGACAACTTTGGGGCCACCGTCAAGAAGTTCTGCACCTTCAGAGAGGGTATTCAAGCCATCACACCAAATAAATCTCATGCAATACTAAAAAATAAAATAAAAAATGAAAGGGTTGATTTTCTTGAAATTTTATTTTGTTTTTCTTTTCCAACCCCCAGACCTGGATGATATATCCAATCGCGTGGACTTCATCATTTGTCTCGGCGGAGATGGAACGCTGTTGTACGCCTCCTCGCTCTTCCAGGTGTCGTAGACGCGCTCGCGCCGCCGACTCACTCCAATGGGAGGGATTTGAAATCGGCGTCTGGACGCAACCTGTCTGTTGCCTTTTTTCTAGGAGAGTGTTCCACCAGTGATGGCCTTCCATCTGGGCTCCCTCGGCTTCCTCACGCCCTTCAACTTCGACACCTACCAGTCTCCGGTCAACCAAATCATCGAGGGTACGTGGCCGAGCACCTTCCAACAACACCTCAACAGTGACCAGGGGCTCTCTCATTGATTTGTTGCACAATACAGTTGTATTGTACAGAGTGTCCGGTATTGTTGTTGTTGTTGTTATTATTTGATAGAAGTGGAGATTGGGGATTCCCATCAATGTTTTACAGCACCCTAGACCAGGCGTCCAGAACTGTCCCGCGCTTATTATTCTTTTACACCGTGCATTTGAGAACTTCCTAATATAGAACTTCCTGTTGTACATTCCAAAAACATTATGTCAAACCGTGCGGATCAATTAAGTGTTGTGATTTAAAAAAAATAATAATAATAATGTCGATTTGCGTCTTCTTTTTTTTTTTTTAAGATGACCGCAGGTGTTGCAGCCTTGTAGTTTTTCACTTCCTTCCCTTCCCTGCAGGCAACGCGGCCCTGGTGCTGCGGAGCCGCCTGAAGGTGCGCGTGGTGAAGGAAGGCCGTGACAAGAAGGGCAGGGTGGACGACCACGGCGTGATCATGACCAACGGGGATAGTGAGTGCGTCCGCAAAGCCGTGCAGTACCAGGTAACCCTAGGGCCACCATCATGACAAACTGATGCTTGTTGTTCAAGTGGTTTTAACGAAATGACGCTGGAAACGATTGGCGGTAACAAACGCCTCTCGTCTGGGGGTGGAAATCATTTGAAGAGAACAGTGGGTAACGAAGTTGTTCCTTGAAAGTCGTCGAAGTTTAAGAGCTCGTATGATGTGACACAGCCATACCCTTCGGGATTAGGAGTTGTGCCGCTGCAGCTACTACGAGATAGAATACATCCGGGGACCCGGTCCGGTCATCTTATATGATCATTTAACTTGGGATTGAGAATAAATATGGATGTCTGTCTTGATTCTTGTTCAAACTCTTTCTTCCGTGGCCTTGTACTGGGATGGGTGCAGTCATGGTGACTTGGCACATTTGACAGAACACCGTGGTGCTTTCACGTCTGCGGGCGTTAAACCCTATTGTCACCAATGAAAGCCAACATGCTCTTGTCAATGCAATGAGGACGAGTAAAATCCCGTAAGCGGTAGCATCAGGGGAAAGAAAATGATTTGACATAATTCTTTGACTATTCCACCAAGGACCAGCTCACCACTGGCAGTGTCTGATTTTGAGTCGTACAGCACAATGACCTGCCGGCGAGGAAGATAAAAACAAGAAGAAAAGAAGGAGAAAAAAAAAAAAGATGTTCTAGTCTTAGAAATGTTGCGCCACTGTAAAAAAAAATTTGGGGAAGTATGTTTTAAAATGTCCGAGCATGAAAAGTGCTCACTCCTCACTTACGATCTTAGCGTTAGACCAGCGTTGGCGTCAGCTGTTTTCTCCCAGGCGGTTGAAGACATGTTGTCCTCCTTGAATAATTTGATATTCACACTATTCGTAATATCCTGACTCCTCGTCATTTCCACCAAGAATAGAGGTCGACAGGGATTTTATGTTCCGCTGTGACGTCAGCGCAGATTCACAATAATCCATTGGTCCGAACGTGTGACCAGCGGAGTGAGGAGTGAAGGCTGTAATGCTGTTGTGTTTGAACTTAAAATCGCGACGGCCTCCATCTCAGAGCAACTGCCCAGATCGCAGCTCTGACCGAAGCGGCCGCCAAAGTAAACGGCGGTAACTAACGCGGCGGCCCGGACGGATGCTGTCGGTGTTGTGTGTGGCGACCAGGTGCTGAACGAGGTGGTGGTGGACAGGGGCCCCTCTTCTTACCTCTCCAACGTGGACCTCTTCCTGGACGGACACCTCATCACCACCGTGCAGGGGGACGGTGAGTGCGCTCCCACGGCCCCCCCCCCAGGCGCGGCGCTCCTGTGCCGCTTTCTGCCCCCGGCCGGAGTCATTGAGAGCTCTCTCGGGCGGCGACGGGTGGTTCTGCCTTCTCAGAGGACTGCTAAACGCTCCTCTACTTTCTGGGGGCGGTGCCATTATAAATAATAATAATAATGACAGATAATTAATAGCACAAATCATAGAAGCCTCGGAGAAAGTGAAGTGGGGGTGGTGGTGTTTAAGCAGCCACCCCTGTCGGTCTAGGAAATTTGGCAATGAGCAGCAGGTAAAACCCACATCCATACGCACGCACGCACACACACAGGAGCCTTGTCATATGTATCCACCTGCTCTGGGCTTGTTCCATCTTGCCCACGGGGCTTAAAATTTGCTTAAAATTTCAATGAAATGATTTGCAAATTTATAAAAAGAAAATAATTTAAAAAAAAAAGTTGTTTTATTTTTTATTTCTTTTTTTATTTAGATTTTATTATTTTTATTTATTTCAACATTTTATTTAATTTTATCACCTTGGACCTTTGGGGTTTTTGGTGAACACCCCCCCCCCCCCCCCCCCCCCCCCCCCCCCAAAAAAAGGGATGTGTGGTGACCCTGAGGTGCTGTCTTGTGTCGCCAGGCGTCATCGTGTCCACCCCCACGGGCAGCACAGCGTACGCCGTGGCGGCAGGCGCCTCCATGATCCACCCCAACGTGCCGGCCATCATGATCACACCCATCTGCCCGCACTCGCTGTCCTTTCGCCCCATTGTGGTGCCTGCCGGCGTTGAGCTCAAGGTATTTTTATTATTATTTATTATTATTTATTATTTATTATTATTTTATTTATTTTTTTATATGAGTTGGTTTTTAACAACGGGGGCCTGGGAGTTTTCATCTGCCGCTTGGGCTTGGTGGGGGGGGGGGGGGACAAAAGTCTTAACTTGAGGTGGAAAACTCCAGGTTGAGCAAGAAAAAGTCCAAGTCTCCGCTCCACCCAAACACCGATCCAGCTGATTCCACTCAGTAGCCCGAATTGGGGCGAGGCGTCTTCATTTCCCCAACGCCCACTTTCCGTCGTCAGGCGACGCAGGTTGACAGATGTGCCCGGACATCCGGACGCACTTCCGCTCAACTTCCTGTGACCCGGCGCCGGCTTGAGGGCGTAGCGGCCACATCGGCCCCAAAACAAGAGCGTGTGAAAGAATCGGAACCATTGGAAATCGACAGGCGGGCGCTCGCAAGTGATGATTAGCATAAGCACGTCAGTGGCTTCGATAAAATAACGGAGGCTTCGATCGAACCGCTTATTTTTTCCAATCCGTTTCATTATTTGCGCGGAGTTTGGTGCCTGTAGCGAGGAAGCCGACGGCGGATCTCGAACCGGTTGAAGCGAACCGGTTTGGCCTCTTCTGTCCCCCCCCGCAGATCATGCTGTCGTGCGACGCCAGGAACACCGCCTGGGTGTCCTTCGACGGGAGGAAGAGGCAGGAGATCTGCCACGGAGACAGGTGAGTCGGGGCGAAGGGGCAAGCGGTGCCAGACGGCCGCGGTCAGAGGCGGCGACGTCGTCAAAGCTGACGGACGTTCCATTCCTCGTTGTTTTTAAAATTGAGGAGAGTGACGGGCGGAGGCGCCTTTTAGACAAGTGTGAGGAAGGTGCCGCGCCTGGGGGGGCGGGGGGGGGGTTCAAAGGAGGAGAGCTGAGCCACGGACAAGGCCCTGGATAATGAGTTTAGCCCCCCCGCACCACCCTCACACACACACCACCCGAACCAACTGCCTCATCACTCTTGGGCTTTGTTGCGTAACCCTCTCAACCAGAGCTTTTGGCCTGTTTGTGGGCAAAACCCACTTCCTGGTTCCGTCCGGTCACCAGGGAAGCAACAGAGATGAGAATAGAACCAAATCTACAGGGGTGTGTGTGTGTGTGTGTGTGTGTGTGTGTGTGTGTGTGTGTGTGTGTGTGTGTGTGTGTGTGTGTGTGTGTTGTGTGTGTGTGTGTGTGTGTGTGTGTGTGTGTGTGTGTGTGTGTGTGTGCGTGCGTGCACACCTCTACACACACACACACACACCTCTACACACACACACACACACACCTCTACACACCTCTACACACCTCTACACACCTCTACACACCTACACACACCTCTACACACCTCTACACACACCTCTACACACACACACCTCTACACACACACACACACACCTCTACACACACACACACACACCTCTACACACACACACACACACCTCTCCTGACGTGTTTGTTCCTCCTTCCAGTATTACCATCACTACTTCCTGCTTCCCCCCGTTCCCTCCATCTGTTTCCGGGACCCCGGTCAACGACTGGTTCGAGAGCCTGGCCCAATGTTTACACTGGAACGTGCGGAAGAAGCAGAACTACCTCAGCTCGGAGGACGAGTTCTGACCCCCCTCCCCCTCCCGCCTCCCCCCCGGGGCCCAAAGACCTTTTGTGAAATGAGGTCACGGGTCTTTTATTTACATTTTTTGAGGCGTGTCTCTCTGCCCCCCCCCCCCCCCCACCCAGGGGGCGGGGGGGGGGGGGGGGGGGGGTCCACTGCGGCTCCTCCTCCTGTCGGGAGGGGTGGGGGGGGGGGGGGTCACCTTCAGGTCTTTCTAGCACTTTCTAATCCTTTTTTACATGGAGCTCAGAGGTGGGTGGGGGCAGCGGTGGTGGGGGTGGGGGAGGGGTCGTGTTAAAAGGTTTAACAATGGGTAAAAAAAACAACAAAAAAAAACTACCTTTTCTAACTACGTAGCGACTGCGGCCGGTGAGGTCAAGACTTGTTTTCCCGAGCGGGGGCCGGGGGGCGGGGGCCGGGGGCCCGACGCTCCCCTGGCGCCGATTCCAAGGAATCCGTTCAGTTGTTTATTGTTTTGTTTTGTTTTTTCTTTAAGTGGATATTTACCGACAGTTCGGCGAAGGCCGGAGGATACAAGGTGGGCGGGGGCGGAGCCTATGTAGAGGGTTACATAACGAGGCAAGAGCCACATTCCGCTGCAGGGGGGGCCGCCGCAGGCGTGACGCTTAGCGTGACGCTTAGCGTGACGCTTAGCGTGACGTCCACGTGGGAGGCTGCTTGGGATGATGGGGAACTGGCCCCCGGGCGTCTCCTCGGAGGAACCGCTCCGACCGGTTCCCGACCGCGTGCTGCGGGGGCGGGGGCTCATACGCCAGGCAAGGTTGTTTTTTTTTTTTGTTTGTTTGTTTCTTTAATTTTATTTAAAAAATAATAATAAATGATTTGGTTCCAAGTATCTTTTTGAGTCGATCGAGCCGGTTTACCGCAACGCGGCGTCGACAACACGTGATCGTTTTTTATATATATATATATATATATATATATATATATATATATATATATATATATATATATATATATATTGGTGAGTGTTGATGAACTGTTTGATTTTTTTTATTTTTATTTTTTTTGTGCGTTTGTTTTTGGGGAGGGATTGAACTCATGGAGACAATAGTTTTTCATCCGATGGGAGAACAGGACCTGCTCATCATGATGTATGCATACATGCATATAATAAACATTCTTGGACTGAACTGAGACCACAGTGAATTTTTTTTTTTTTTTCTACATGAAATGTTGTGCAGTCGTTGCTGAAAGTGCTTTTCCACTTTTGTTTGTAAGACCTGTAATTCCTAAAAGACTGATTCTAACTTTTGTAATGGTACATTTGTAAATAACTCTGAAATGAATTCTGCTACTATTTCTCTCTCTCTCTCTCTCTCTCTCTCTCTCTCTCTCTCTCTCTCTCTCTCTCTCTCTCTCTCTCTCTCTCTCTCTCTCTCTCTCCTCTCTCTCTCTCTCTCTCTCTCTCTCTCTCTCTCTCTCTCTCTCTCTCTCTCTCTCTCTCTCTCTCTCTCTCTCTCTCTCTCTCTCTCTCTCTCTCTCTCTCTCTCTCTCTCCTCTCGGGGCACTTTAATAAAGAAACAATCTTTAACCGGAACACGTGCCTGTCCTGCTTGGATTCGGGTCGAATGTGGAAACAAGCTCATGAAATGTCTCACTTTAAAGGAAACAGCCTCGTAGTTTAATTTAGAAATGTTATTAAAAAATGTGTTGTCCACAAATGCAGAGTCACAATTATTGTAAAAATCAAACAAAAAAAGTGACTTCCATTGGATCCTTAAATAAAATTGATGCAATTATAGTCCAGTGTTAAAATGAAGTTATAAACAGAAATAATCATCTGATCAACATAGGTCATTTTTCAAAACATTTTTCTCAATTCATCAACTAAATTATAAGGGAGGGCAACAGTTGTGTGAACCACCAAGAAAACAGTCAGTAATGGAGGGCTCGCTAAGCTATTGCAACTTAGCTCAAAATGAAACCAAGCCACAGAAAAATATTAAATTCAACTTATAATAATAATAATAAAAACCTTCTCTCACACCGGTCGTGCGACTACAAGGTGTGGTTTGCATTTTGTCAGAATGAAGGAATCTCTTAAATTTACGCCTGTCGCCATGAGCACGGACGTCGCGGCGGGTCAGGCGGGGTTCAGTCTCCACAGCGTCCTGTCCAAACAGCCTGAGGTGGCGTCACTTGTCTGATGAGAGCCCTGCAAGGAGGTTAAAGACACTTCAAGAGGGGAACGTTTCCTGGTTCAGACGCCTGCCTGAGCAAGGTTCGACCACGTAGGAAATGGGGAAGGAGGAAATGTGAGCGCGGGTGACCTGTACCATTGGATTTCCCCGTGAATGTTTGTTTTGGGATATTTCCCAGCGACTTGACCGGCCGCTTTGAGTGGATTATTTTACTTCCGCTTCTTAGAAGGATGGGTTTGCTTCTTGTCAACCCAGGCCTTATTAAATGCTTGGTTCCCATCATTTGTGAGCGTGAGAACCTGACCACCTCGCTGCAACTTCTCACTGCGCAACGTTTCAGCCTTAAAAAAAAAAAAAAAATGTTGACTCTAGCGTTTGAAAATGGAAAGCTCTGATTATACACATGTATTTTGGAATAACGGTAATATCACAATATTCAGAACTACTTTTTGCAATTGCCGCAGTACATCCAAGGTGAAACATTAACTACGGTAGGGGTTGCCAGTAGGAGACGGTACAACTTCCTGTTTCTCTTCTCTTACGCCAAAAGGGTTGTTTTGCAGATGAGTCAATACCCAAAAAAACCTGAAATGCAAAAAAAAAAAAAAAAGCATTTTTTATGCAATGACTGACAGGAATTCCGTCAATACTCGAATACAAAAAAAAAACACAACTCGAGGCCCCTCGTACTCACTCCTCTCCCTGAGGCCATGACCGAAGCTCCGGACCAGGCGGAGGAGGCTCCAGAAGAGCACCGCCTTGATCCCCACCGACATCAGCCCCCCGGTGATGGCGGCTGCCTCCAGCGTGTACGTGTCGTCCTGAGACAACTTCACAATAACCTGAAAAGTAAAGAATACGTGTGTGTGTGTGTGTATATATATATACACATACACACACATATACACACACGCACGCAAACACGGTATATTTGTTGGAAAAACATCAGACAATGTCGTCGGGGACAACTCACCGTGTACATCAGGTAGGTAAAGAAGACAACTTGTACAATGTTCTGGAGCACGAAAACCAAAATCAAGTTTTTTGCCTCTTTCAAAACCTTTAGAGTGAGAAGTGCAAAGGACAAATGAAGTTTGTTACTGCATGTATGTACTGTACTGCATGTATGTACTCCATGTATGTACTGTACTGCATGTATGTACTCCATGTATGTACTGTACTGTATGTATGTACTGCATGTATGTCCTACATGTATGTACTGCGTGTATGTCCTACATGTATGTTCTGTATGTACTGTAATGTAATGTAAGTTCATCTGATTAGGGGGGAGGTGTCCAGGATAGTGGGTAATGAGCCCAGGTGTGGAGGGGGCGGGTCCCCGGTGGAGAGTCAGTGTGTGGAGGAGAGAAGAGAGGGAAGTGAGACGAGTCTCCGGTGCGAGTGATCCTGACCACGCCCATTTTTCCAACACATCAACTTAAAGAACTGACTGTTCACTTGCTGCCTGTTATATCCCTCATATAATAATAATAATATATTTATAATGATAATATATAACATATAATGATAATATATAACAGTATATATATAATGATAGTATATAACAGTATATATATAATAATAATATATAACAGTATATTTATAATAATATATAACAGTATATATATAATGATAATATATAACAGTATATTTAGAATAATTTATAACAGTATATATAGTAATAATATATAACAGTATATAATATATATAAAAATGTATGTGTGCATATATATATATATATATATATATATATATATATATATATATATATATATATAATGATAACAATATATAACATATATAAATAAATGAATTATAATATATATTTATATATTCCCACCCCTGGACAGGTGCCACTGGAACCAGATGATCAATGTTATTCGCTTCATCTGTCACTGGTTCAATGTTGTGGCTGATCAGTGTGTGTGTATAAATAGAGCTAGAGATGGGTGGATGGATGAATGGATGAATGGATGAATGGATGAATGGATGACTGGATGGGTGGGTGGGTGTATACAGACGCCCACCGCCACGCCCCCGACGGCAGCCGTGGCGCAGGCCCAGATGACGCCAAACATCAGGAAGAGGAGGTTGGAGAGGGAGGTGGCGGTTCCCCACGTGAGAATGAGGAAACACAAGCACAGCTGGAGGGGAAGGAGCTGGGGGTCAGGAAGGAATCCACCGGATCAAAATTTGACAAAACGTGTCTGTCTGTCTGTCTGTCTGTCTGTCAGAACCAATCATAACATAAACTCGTCCCGAGAACAGGCACACATACATTGAAATGGTCGAAGAAAAACCACGTGGTCCTATTTCAGCTGCTCACACCCCCTAAACAGCTGTTTGTGTGCCCGAAAGACCAAAAAACATTTAATTGTGCGCTTCTCTGGTTCCCCACCTGGGCCTGCAGGTCAAAGGTCACCATGGAGAAACACAAATTGAGCAGGGAGTACTGGTCCTGGAGGCTCTCCAAGGCGCCGCCCACCCTGAAGGCCATCCTGTTGGGCCGCAGGACGAGCAGGACGGTGCAGACGATGGTGACGGAGCCCAAGGTGAGGACGCAGGCGAAGCGCACCTGAGGAGCGAGCGGCGACAGGTCAGACCAGCACGGGCTCGGGGCCGACGCCCGATTGTAACGCGAGGCAAGTGGACCCGGAGGGAGGTGTTCCGACATCTAAACACGCCGTGGCAGTCCCTGCCGGGAAGCCTTCCCGCGCGTCCGGGTTAAATCAATTCTCGGCTGAAAGGGGGAAATAAGTTTTACGCGTCGGGTGCTCGACGACCGTTTTCCCTGTAATAAATTAGGTCAATTCTTGTGTTTACTCGGGTTCCTCTCGTCTAACATTACGGTTTGTCTACGGACCTGAAACCCTTCAGTGTGACACACGCAACAAGAGGTCAACAAGAAGGGGGCAGATACTTTTTCGTATATAGATAGAACTAAATCATGTTACATTATGGACGTTGTTACATTTGTTTTTGTTTATTGACTGCAGTAACCCAGAGACGTAGCGCCTACTGCAATACCAGTATCCCATCATAAGCACGCTCCCCGGAAGGAAGGCCCGTCCTGCCTACCAGCAGCTGCCGCTTGTCGGGGACCACGCTGTAGTTGACCACGGAGCGGATCACCACCGCCAGCACGCTGAGCCCGAAGGCCACCAGCTCCAGCCGGTTCTCCTGCAGGACACCGCGGCAGACGTAGTACACGCAGAACACTGGAAGGGGGCGGGGCATGGAGAGGAAGTGGCAGAACAAATATTCAACCAATCCCAGGTGCGCGGTAGGAGTGAGGACGAGGTGAAAAAGAACCCGAAAGGGCGGCGCTCACAGATTCCGACCGCTTGGATGAGGGACACGGCGAGGTCGTCCCCCCAGGCGTCCGCCGCCGACACCTGGGCGTAGACGCTGCTCAGGGTGAGGCCGAGCAGCACCAGCAGGGAGACCAGGGCGGAGCACAGGTAGAGGTTCTCCAGCGGCGACAGCTCACACCACGGCCTGATCTGCGGGCGACGTACGCGGCGTCGGGGGAAATGACAAACAGAGCGCGCCCGCGGGCGTTATTTACCTTCCACTGAGAAGACGGCGCCGGCGGCGGTAAGATCTGCGCTGCAGGAGAAGCGGGCGTGGTCCTACCGGGCCGCAGGGCGTGGGGATCAGCTCCCGGTGCCGCGGCTTCAGGTTTGCGGATAAGACGTCCGTGCCCTCGCAGGGCTGGTCGCCCAACAAGGATCTGGCGGGTGTACCAAACACAAGTGTTTTTGTTGGGGGGTTTTTTTTGCATTGAGAACATATTTTAATAGAAAAAGGAATAACCCTGAAAAATCTAAATAATAATAGTGAATACAATTTTGGGACGCACCGTTTATCTTCAACGGGGCCCTAGTCAGACATGATCAACCTGGGGGTCACCTGGTCGGCACACGGGGCCATGGGACACATTCAACACTTTAAAGTTTTGGGGGACGTTTCGATGGACGTTGGGGCGCGTCCCTGGACGCTGCCCACGGCCGCCCCTCAGGGCCGCCCCCCATGGCCGCCCCCCATGGCCGCCCCCCAGGGCCGCCCCCCAGGGCCGCCCCCCAGGGCCGCCCCCCAGGGCCGCCCCCCAGGGCCGCCCCCCAGGGCCGCCCCCCATGGCCGCCCCCCATGGCCGCCCCCGGAGGGAGAAGCAGCCGGGATGGGTTGAAAGCAGAGACCGGGTGTCAGCAGCCGCTTGTGTTGTGGCGTGTGACGGATAAAGAATCTTCTTCTTCCTGTTTCTCTGTTTCCGTTCCTCGCGCCGCGCCTCCTGCTTCCTGCGTCGAAGCGACGACTTCCACTGATCCTTCTTCGGCTCTTGTGCAACTTCACACAAACCCGTCCGGCGGGGTTTTCCGACGGCGTCCACCGCCTCCGCTCCCGTCGCCGCGGAAAACACTAGGTGCGTCCATCCCATTTTAAAGCGGGAGCAATGTCTCCCCTTCATCTCTCCATCCCAGTGTTCTTGGCGTTGTCGGTGCACCGTGCACCGTGCACCGTGCACCGTGTCACCGTGCACCGTGTCACTGTGTCACTGTGTCACCGTGCACCGTGCACCGCGTCGCCTCCTTTCTTCTGTTTCCTTTTCGGTTTCAGTAAATACAACTGCACTTGTGGAGATGTGACAATAAAGGTTTCATATTCTATTCTTTTTATTCTATATTGTGTGTACGTACAAAAAGTATATATGCATACGGTGTGAGATCGATATATATAGAGATAATAGATAGACAGATACATACATACATAGACAGACAGACAGACAGACAGACAGACAGACAGACAGACAGAGAGACAGACAGATAGGTAGGTAGATAGACAGATAGACGGATGGACGGACGGACGGACAGATAGACAGACAGACAGACAGAGGGATAGATAGACAGGGAGATCGATATGTAGGCAGACAGACAGACAGACGGACAGACAGATAGATGGACAGACAGACGGACGGACGGACGGACAGAACTCACCTGATCTCGTCCATCTCCTTCTGGGTTTCGCGATTCAAACATGTTTCTCCTTACAGGCTTGGAGGTGGTGGGCGGAGGTGGGGGGAGGAGGTGGGGGGGGTTCACTGTTTACTTCTGCATTCACATCCCCCGAGCCACGCCCATGTGCACGTGCACAGGGACGTCCACAAATGGAGGATCTCTGCGCTGTCTGGTTTCAGTCCCCAAGACAAGTGCCACAGGTGTGTTTTGGCTTTGTGTCCACAGCTCAGGGTTGTTGTTGTTGTTGTTGTTGTTGTTGATGTTTTGTTTTGTTTTGTTTTGTTTTGTTTCACAGAGGGATAAAAAAATAAATTACCATGTGAAATTCATCATCCTCATCTATTCATTGACGGCCTGGGCTTGGGCTTTATTACGCTTGTTTTGTTTCATCTGTTTCATTTGAGTCCAATGTTTTACTTCTCACTTCTGTGTGTAATTTCACTTTTATTTCATCTCATCGCATCCTCGAAGGGCAGGACCGGCCCCTGTTGTTCTTGTTAAGAACTGACGTCGCCGGTGTGTGGATGTCATGGATCCGCCGCACTCACAGACAAGATGAATCAAATGTGTATTGGGGGCGGTGCTGACACGCCATTGTACAAGTTTGATCCGGATCGGTCCGTTATTGTGGATTAATTTAGTAGAAAAAAAATTTTCAGCCATCTCGCACAGGTCACATGATAGCGTTGCAGTCGAGTGATCGGTCAACAACCGGGACCTCGTCCAGACGGTGGCACGTGCAGATGTAACTGACGTCGGAACTTCATGGATCTGACATGTATTCGGGGCAGTTCCAACATGGTGGAGTCCAAGTTTGATCCAGATCGACGGTTCAGTATTGTGGGTGGACTTTGGCGCAACCTCACCAAGATGGCGCCACACACAGCGCGCGTGCGCAAGTGCAGTACACAGATCACATGTTATAGTTGCGATTGGACTTTAACTAAAGGAATGTAAGATACTAACTTTTAACCACACAAAGTTACAAAGCGACAGGTATTATTTTATTACTATTAAACTTAGTTAGAGTATTACCAGAAGACAATTGGATTAAACTGTTAGGCCCACGGCCTCCCAGCGCCACTAGAGGCCGCTCTTGCCCCATCTGCAGCCTCCCCCTTGAGCCAATTGCGCACACCTGGGATCAATTACCTGCATCACTCCACACAGGATTTAGTCTCCAGCTTCCCAGTCACTCATTGCCAGACCGTCAACTAGCTTAACCGAGTTGTACAGCTACTGGCGCCGGTCCTAGTTTATGTCTCTTTGTTTCGTCTTCCCCTTACCTGCTGGTCTCCGCTCGTCGACCAAGGCCGTCCGTCCGGCCCGGTTCCCCGTCTCTCCACCCGGAGCCCGGAGCCCTCCTCCCGCTCTTCATCATCCCGGCCCAGCCCTGCTCCATCCCTACCTGACCGGGTCCCCCCGGCCAGCTCCACCGCGTGGGCTAATAAACATCCTTTGTCTGCCTCCCGTCTCCCCGCGGCGTGCGTTTGGGTCTCTCCGAGCCCTGGTCGTGACATAAGCAAAGCGCAGCGTATCAAACACCATAAATAAATACACTTCTGAGGACAACTGACACTCACCAGAGTAAGTTCTATGAAATGAAAAAACCCAAAACGTCACTGTCAGAATTTACAGATATTCCAGAGATATCAATGTATACAACTTCCTGAATTATAATGGCAACAATAACCGTAAGCGATTACATGATACAAGGAACGTGTATTTATTATACATGTGCATGTATTTATAATGTATGTGTTTTGAAATATTTATATTTTTAATTTACATTGACACATTTTTTCTGTATATATTTATTCATACATTTATTGACATGTTTATTTATACATTTATTGACACAATAATTTACTTATTTATAAATGTATTGACATATATATCTATTTATACATTTATTGACAAATATTAATTTATACATTTATTGACATGTATATTTATGTATACATTTAGACATATATTTATTTATACATGTATTGACACATTTATTGACATATTTATTTATACATTTATTGACATATATATTTATTTTTACATGCATTGACACATTTAATGACATGTATATATTTACACCTCATTGACATATATATTTATTTATACATTTATTGACATTGGCTACTCACAAAAAGTTAGGAATATTCGTCTTTCGTGTGAGATTTCAGGATGAGCCTAAAATGCACTATAACCTGTACAAGTGAACTTCCTTTGACCTCCTCTAAACATTTGAACGCACATGTCCAACTGCTCAGTGTTTTGGTACTTTTTGCACAACTCGCTGTTCTCTGACGATAACGATCAAATAAACCACTGCTTTTACACGCGTCACAATTAAATACGTAAGCATGAACGATCATCGTCAAATACCAGGTTGCGAGCAAAAAAAAAGCATAATATATTATATTATTATTATTATATTATTATATTATAATAATATTCAAAGTTGAAAAAAAAAAAATCGATGACGGTTTGAAGCAAACATATGATCTGCCACCAGGGGTCGCTGACGCGGCAGAACGCACGGTGTGTGTGTGTGTGTGTGTGTGTGTGTGTGTGCGTGTCTCCCGCCGTGCGTCGGGGCGATGGGGGCGACAACAACACGATCCCAGTCGCCGTGACCCCCCGTTTCAACTCACTTTCGTCGTCGTTCTGTTTTCTGTTCGCCGCCGCCCCCCCCCCCGCGCTCGGCGAGGCGGGATGCTCCTCCACTAGCCCCGCGGCCGGCGGACTGCCACGGGGCTCGGCGGAGCTTCGTCCCCGCGCTGGGCGCCGCTCCAGGTGAGCACACCGCCGAGCTAGCGGCTAACCGGAGCTAACGTTGCCGTGGGTCTGGGCACCGGTCGCTTGTCTGACGAGCAGCGGCGTCCGAACCGACGTCGCCGCTGTTCGGCGTGGAGCCGACGCCGGAGAGTCGGCGTCGTTCATGTTTGTAGTTCTTCCTCGGGCCGAAGCGGCGGTTGCTCCACCAGCTTCCCGGCGGTCGTGGCGGCGCTTGTGCATACGTGTCTGGGGGTTGCTCCGTCCACGCGTCGCCGCTCGGAGCGACTTTGACGTTGTTTCTCGTGCTCCATCCCGGGGGCACGGTCCCCTGTTGTTATTGTTCGGATTTGCACTCTCTTCCCCGGCACTTTTCGGGCTACACCGCAGCAGCTGCGGACGCGGTCGAGGTGTCGTTAGAACCGGGACGTCGCAGACCTCTCGTGGTGAGGGTTTCCCCCGAATCGATCCACATTCGGTGCAGGAATGGCTCACAAACCCATGAGATTTGACCGAACGTTCACGCAAACGTTCATAAACTTTTGGTCGTCCATGATGAGCTTCCATGTTCCTCGGAACGAATTGGGGAAAGATTCTATCCCGGAAATTGTAAATAATCACGAGAACGACGTCAACCCCTTTCCGGCTCCATGCGATCGTAGCTCACCGAAAAAAAACGTGCACACGGAAAAACATGAATCCACAGAAAGGTGTGAGCAGGTCGAGTGGAGTCCACCCCGACTGTACGAATGAACGATGCGTTCACGGACTAGGAAGGCGTCGGAAAACCCATTTCCCGGGAAAATGTAATTGCTCACAGAAAGACGCAAGCGCTTTTTGGATTTCGTGGAACCCTCACCCATCTGAAAACATTAATCCACAAAAAGGCGTCGCCACTAAAATGACCTCAGTTCGCTTCGTAAGTTGCCCTTAATTACGTCATCATTGCCCCACACGACACCAAGCGTCGACTCTCCGTCACTGAGGCTGCAGCTCTATTTCCACAGACAACACAGTGAGTTATTACAACGACACGGTTTGGTTCAGAGGCAAACATGGACGGTTGTTTGAAAGAAACGTCTCGCACGTGCAGCTTCCTGCAGCTAAACGTAGCTGAAAATGAAAAGGAAGAAGACGTTAAATAGTGACGAGTGCTTCCATAACAAGTCAAATTCCAAATTAATGTTCATGTCCAATTAATGTTGTCTGTATTACATTACAGGAAATGAATCTATTTACCTGAGTTCTTCAATTTTAGATTGTTAGCACAAGAATACGATAAAGTACAAGTTGAAACTAACATGTATTTGTAATGTTTGTGAAATCACATGTATTTATTGTGCTTGTTATATAAAATAATTGCAAAGTTTGTTTATTATTGTTCCAGATGCAGAAAAATAGCCCGAAGTGTAAGGCAATAAATAAGTAATTGTCCAAACATCCAACCATAGAGGTCAGTCACTAACTTGTAGTTTTTAAAGCAATAGCATAAGTTGTTATTACAAATACACATTTTTGAAAAATAGTAAATGCAAATCTGGATCAACGTGCACTTTTACACTTACAGCAGCAATATGTTTCATTAAAGGCGTTTTTTTTTTAATTACTTGATTAAATTTCAACTATATGTGACAGCGTCTGGCTGTTTTCCAGACTTTTGTTTGAAACCCCTCCCATAAACAAACTCAATTTATTTTGTCGAAACAACAGCACAAATGGAGATCTGACAGTTCCTTTGATGCAAACATGCAAATGAAGATAACCTTTCCACCGTTTTGATAAATAAGGTTATATATTAACCCGGGCTACACTGGGTATTGGGTGTAGCGCCGCAACGCATCAGCACACGAAGAAGAAAAGCGGACTTGTCTTACGTAACAGTGTTCTAAAAAAAGATAAACACCAGAAGCAAGAAATTTCACTTCTCTGTGAAAACATGTAAACTCTGTGTTGTTATGGATTATAAGAAGAGGGTGTAAAAAGCTCCCATTTATATCGTGGAACTGCGCTGGCAACGCGAGGCAGCGGGCGATAGGGTTCGCCCAGAAAACACCCAATTTCAGAACACCAGTTTTTCCAATTCAGTAATATTATTTTCTTGGCAAGTGTTAAGGAGATCAAAGTGGGCTGGTGGTGTTTGAGCGGTGGGTCGACGGAGGAGAGGTCAACATGGAGACAGGCGGGGAGACTGGAACGCTGCGACCCAGAGGGGTTGACAGCTTCTTGGCGACGCTGGTCCAGAACGTTGGGATAGGTGGGCGGAGCCGGACGGCGTGAAAGTGTCATCTCTGCTGTTAAGGGAACAATGGGAGCAAACGTCTTCATCCAGGAAATGCATTTTCAACATTTTGTGTTGGGTGATATGAGCTCCGTGCAAAATCTTATCGTGGACAGGTTGCATGGTGATGTTGCAAATAAGCTTCCACAGGTTGATATCGGTGGAAACAGCAAGGTCTCTTTCCCATTCCATGGTAGTTAAAGATGAAGTGTCATTTGTTTTTGATAAAAGTTTGTATACTCTGGAAAAGGGATTTTTAAAATGACAGATATGAGTAAGATGTTCAATCATCGGAGGTGGTTGTGGGATGTTGTTCGTTAATCTGTTTTGAACGTTTAGAGACTGCTGCAGTTGAAGGGGTTGCAGGAAACTGTGACTACTGATATTATATCTTTGGATTGAGGTTGGAGAGGATATAAGCAAATTGTTTCCAGATGACTTATTCCTTGTCTTTTCCAAGACCTGATTCTTGGTCTGTTTTTAACCAGAAAATCCGGGTTGTGCCAGATTGGGGTGAATTAGTTTGGAGATGGAGTGTGACCACTGAGTTTGAGGAATCTCCACCAGGCTGACAGTTGTTTTGATGAATGGGTTTTTAAAGCAATTATGTTTCCTTATTGATTGACATTTCACTGCATATATGTAAGAAAGTATGGATATGTATGTGATGAATAAACCTCTTGAATCTTGAATTCAGTAAGGAATGGAAGGTCAGATATTGATAACTCCTGACATTCTGTTTGTTCAATGTCTTGCCATCCATGACCCAGTTGTTGTTCTGGTTGTAACCATTTAATTATAAATTGAAGATGGCTCCCTAAATAGTAGTATCTGAAGGCTGCTAGGCCTCCACAGTTTTTGTTTTTCTGTAGTGTTTGAATAATTTATTGAGTCAAGAGCATTAAACCAATGTACTGTTGGTTGGACTGGGGTTATTGAAATTATATTTAATTTTTAAAAGTATATTCATTTTTGCTGCTGCTTTCCTACAAATTAGTGAGATGGGAAGGTTCTTCCATAAAATGTGGCCTTGTACAATGAATTTGAGCAGAGGAGTAAAGTTTAGTTAACAAATATGACAGTTTGGTAGAGATATCAATACCAAGGTATCTAATGTTGCCTGTTGTCATGGTTAAGGGAAGTTTCTGGGTTACAACGTTCCAGTCCTTCCATATTGAGTGCTAAGACCATGGTTTTAATCCAGTTTATTGAATAGTCTGAGATGGCTAAAAAGGTGGATTTTAGATTGAACTCTTCCGGTTGATTCATTATCTGGGTGATTTAGCTTATTATAAACGTCTCCTAATATGTTATTGATGTCTTGCGGCGTGTGTGTTATCCTACCCTGTGGATCTTTGATGGCTGTAATAAGTGTTTTTGCTGTATCGCGTTTCAATTGATTTGCAAGAAATTTGCCTGATTTGTCAATGAATTCAGAATAATTCACTATTGTTCATTGCATGAGGAATTGTGTCTTTTGATGGTTGATATTATCAAGTTGAGATTTTTGTCTTGATGTCATTTTGGATTTGCTCAGTGGGCTTGTTGGGTCTTTTAATCTTTGTCCTAGTTTATTTTGGCATTCTTGTCCTTTCTTTTTCTTGTGAGTGGAGAATGAAATAATACTTCCTCTCAGAACTGCCTTTGCCGTCTGCCAGAATAAGAATGGTGATATTTCTGGAGAGTCATACAGTTTAATGAAGAATGTCCAATCTCAGAAAAATAAATGGTTAAATTTTATATATGTCAAAGTGAGCTGTTAAACTGCCACCTGACAGGAGGGTTCTGGTTGGTTTCATTTATGAGGTTGAAACTAATCGGCCTGTGATCGGAGATTACAATAGGGTGGGATTAGTGATTTTTAACATTGCCAAGTTACCTGTCAAAAAAAAGGCAATTCTAGGGAAGTGGGGTGGGGCATTTTGGGGGTGGTGAGTATTGTGTGTATTCTCTATTTTGTGGATTATTTGATTGCCAGCAATCGAGAGAGCAAGATCACTCATATTGTTTTCCAATGTCAGACAAACGCCAGGACTTTATTGTAGGTATAATAGTTACTTCTTTTTAGTTTGTGAAAGGTCTAAACTGGGGTCAAGTACTGTGTTGAAGTCCCCTATATAATTATATATAATTATTGAGTCAGAGAATTCTAAGAGTTTTGAAAATATATTATGAAAGAAATTTGGGTCTTGCTCATTGGGGCATAAATATAAATAGGTCTGTGTTTTTTCTCCTTCACATTCCTTTATACTGGAGTATTGAATGAAGTTTGTAGGGCTACATATCTACACAAAAAAGTGACAAAGATAAACATGGAACATTGCAGAGTTAGACATACATATAGTTAGAGAGTGAGACTGATGAGAGAAGTAGGGCGGGAGGGATTAGGAAGGTGAAATAAGAGTGAGCAATATTTACAATCCTGACATCGATAGAATGCTAATTTCTAAATCTTGCACATCACAATTATCAGAATAACCAGTGTGTTTTGGAGGGGTCTCGGAATAACAGACCGTCTATAAATAGTTCATCAATAACCAGCGATGCCCATTTAGCCTTGTGGTGGTTCTCCTTCAGGATGGGGTACAGCACCTTCCGTCAGTCGTTGATCTCCCTGGGGAGTTGGTCGTTCATACTCCGTGTGGTTCCTTTCAACTCCCGTCCTTTGCTTGTAACCAGCTCCTTGTGCTTGAAGTGAATGCACTTCCAGAATGCACTGGTGATAGGTTTTCATGCGTGCGGTCTGAAAAGTGCCACTTTCTCAAAACATCAAAAAATCATTGTTATTAAACAATAAAGGAAGGAAACGGGAATGTTTAGAAGTTGCAGAATAATAGAGGGGTCATGCTGCTATAGTAATAGAATTTTTTTTTTTTTTAATTAAATCAAGGATTAACTACAATTACCCATTTCCCAATATTTTTTATAAATTTAGGATTTAAATAAATATTAATGAAAAATACATTTGATATTTATAGAGAGTCTCATATATTTCACGTGTTTTTCTTTTACTCTTACACACTTAAACCCCATGACAATGGCAGGTAGTCTAGTGGGGGTGTGGTTGGGGGCGGAGTTAACAGCTATTGTTCCCGCCCATTACCTGCCTCTGAAGTGTGAAAAACTTCAGGGTCTTTGAGGGGCATCTTCTCTGCTGGAGGAGTCCAGGTGTACCAACATTCAAATCAGCGTATCTTCTTTAAATATTTTCTGATTTCAGTGACACATTTGAAATCTTACGACCTGCACTTCTGTAATCTGTACAAAAACTGAAATATGACTTTGGCCTACTTGAGACCCAAAACACCAGTCGGTGTCACATATCACCAATAAGGGATTTTAATGAAAAGAAAAAAAAAAATTCTTTGTGATGTCACATTGAGGTAACTTCCAAGATGTTGTCTTTTGGGAATTTCCAAAAACAACTTTCATTAGCTGTGTCACAAAATGCCTCGTTACGCAAGTATGGCGGGACAGAGCCTTTCTTCAACTTCTGCATACAGACTTCTCACCAGAGATGCATGACAAATTCGGCAAAGTTGTGAAAGACAAAACACCAGTACATTTGCGAAAAGTCAGCAATAGCTTACGTAAGTTCAAGGTGAGCTCATTACTGTTTAGGTTCAGTATTGTATTTTAGGTAATACACATTTATTACATGTGGTGTGATCTTTATAAATACTGTGATATTTTGTGTGATTGCTTTGTCCAGATGTTTTGGACAACTGTTCAATAAAACCATTATCTGACCTGTCTGGTCATCCTTCCTCCAAATTTCCCAATGCACTTTATTTTGCAAAGAATAGAAGGTTTGACTTGCATATGTTCAACGGGTCTTACATTTACAATTGAATAATTAGAAATGTTGTGACTACTGTCAGTACAAAAAGATGTGTTTTACAGAACCTCAGGAACTTTTAATGGCTATAATGTAAAAATGATTGGCCTTTTGAGGGACTGTCACCGATTATGGTACGGTACATAGGATAAAGACTACTACTATGGCCGGACAATAAGCAACTTGCTCGACACGACAAACTTGGGTCAGAATCAGAGTTTATTCGTCAGTTTGTGACTTCATCCAATTTGATCCCGGATTACGGAAAATCTGCAAAAGGTAACATGTACCTAACAGGACTAAAATGGACCTTGTGTATTGCTGACTGCAGCTATTTTTATTATTTTATTATTTTTGGTGAGAGATCCAAATCTAGTAAAAATGTTAACTTGGCTGTTTATGATAACCTTTTACCTGTAAAGTGTGTTTGTTTTACAATATACTTGTGAGGACCGGTCTCTGAATTGTCTGTTTCGGTTTACAAATGCACCATAAACATTGTCATGACAATTAGGTCTATGGTAAAATTCAGGAGTTAAATATATGGGGGTTTTTTTTGTGGAAGAAAGGGCAACTTCCCGCTTATCATTTAAAGCAAACATATTTATCACCACTAGAGAGGTGTGTGTGTGTGTGTGTGTGTGTGTGTGTGTGTGTGTGTGTGTGTGTGTGTGTGTGTGTGTGTGTGTGTGTGTGTGTGTGTGTGTGTGTGTGTGTGTGTGTGTGTGTGTCCGCCCGTGTGTCAGAGCAGTCTCACTGTGTTCATCGAGAAATCAGCAGTGCAATCAGCAGCGCAATCTCTGAATTGTCAATGTTCTGATGTAGAAGCGCGCCACAAGCATGGGTCCTCACTTAACAGGTGTACCTACTCGGTCCTCGCTTTGACACCAGTATAATAATCAGTCTGTGTTTTTTTTTTTTTTTTGTCTTTTTGCTTTTTTTCTGGCAGGTGTGGCAGGAGAAAGGCCCCGGCTCGACAGAGAGCCTCGTGCACCAGCAAAAGATGGACTGACCCTCCAGAGCGCCCTCCGTCCATCTGTCCTTCCCTCCTCCACGGCTTGGACCTCTCAGAAGAAGGGAGGTGGGGGGGTCCCCCGGGGGGCCAAGCGGGAAACATGGTGGCGGCCATTGACGCGCCCGCCAGACACCCGCTGTTGCGCCTCCTGTCCCCGTTCCGCAGCCGACAGGAGCGGGTGGTGCTGGCCCGCAGCGAGAGCCTGCCCGGCGAGCACGTGCTGAAGATCACGGTGACGGAGACCACCGTGATCGAGGCGGACTCCGGGGTGTGGAACTCGCGCTCCCTGGCCTACCTGGGCCTCTGGTACTTCTTCAGCTTCTGCACCTTGTTCCTCAACAAGTACATTCTGTCGCTGCTGGAGGGGGAACCGAGCATGCTGGGTGAGGGATTCTATTATTTCTTTCCAGGGTTCTTACCAGGTGATTGAAGCGCTTCAGTGTTGTCCTCTGAAGATGTATGCACATTGTCGAGGTATTCAAGGCAGACCTTAAAAATAGCCCCTTTGGTGCCCGAGTGCTTGGAAACCTGGTTTTGTTATTCAAATCGGTGTTTGAATAATTGTAAGTCGCTTTGGATAAAAGCGTCTGCTAAATGACTAAATGTAAATGTTAAAAAAGATTCCAGGATCGCTATTACGACTTCGATGATGCCTGGGAAATGTACATTTAATCCAGCGTGGTTGGAAATAGACGCTTGTATTAGAAGATTAAACTGAGATTTATATATATATTATAAATCTCAGTTTCATCTTCTAACAATATTTTAATTAATAAAGATCACATTGAAAATTGATTAAATTGCTTCAAAGTCAAAAAGTTGTAATGCCAGAATGAACCCTGTTTGTTTGTTTGTTTGTTTGTTTGTTTGTTTGTTTGTTTGTTTGTTTTTCTCAGCTGGTGTTCATATGAAGTTTGTGTGCCTTAGTGATACGTGATTTTAATTAATTATTAATTATTCGATTTTTTTTTTTTTTTTTTTTTTTTTTTTCCCCCCCCCCGTCACCCCCAGGTGCCGTCCAAATGCTGTCCACCACCATCATAGGCTGCCTGAAGATGTTTGTGCCCTGCTGCCTGTACCAGCACAAGTCCCGGGTGGAGTATCCCCCCAACTTCATCATGATCATGCTGTTCGTCGGCCTTATGAGGTGAGCACTCGCAAGATTGCGCCACGTTGAACCTTTGTGTCTCTTTGCCTACTGCCGCGCCCCTTTTTGAAACACGGCCCCCGATTTGTTGTTCTGGCCGGTCAGGTTCATCAGCGTGGTTCTGGGCCTGGTCAGCCTGAAGAATGTGGCCGTGTCGTTCTCTGAGACGGTGAAGAGTTCGGCTCCCATCTTCACCGTCATCATGTCCCGGCTCATCCTGGGGGAGTACACAGGTGGAGCGATGGTTTTGTTTGTTTGTTTGTCTCTTGCTCATAAAAACAGTGAGGTCGATACGTTTTCCAGCAGCGCTGAAGCGATGGGTCGCTCATCTTATCAACTACCAGTACTAGAACGATCGATTAATCAATGAATTCCCGCCCGTGTTCTGACGGCCTGCTGACAAATGCCCCGCCGCCTGGGGCAGTCCGCGAGCCGGTGTTTGGGAACCTGGCCGACCGCAGCTCTCAAAAACTGCGAACCAAACTTCATGAAAGTCGGCTTCGGGGCCGGCCTTTTTATTTATTTATTTTTTTTACTGGCGGATCTTGACCGGCCCAAGATGGCCGCCATGTCGAGCGATATTACCCAGAAGTTCCAAACCGAACGCTCATTTTGATCCATTTTCGATTTTGAATTGGAATCGCGACAACTCTAGTGTGTGTGTGTGTGTGTGTGTGTGTGTGTGTGTGTGTGTGTGTGTGTGTGTGTGTGTGTGTGTGTGTGTGTGTGTGTGTGTCCGCCCGCCTGCCCGCCCTCTTGCAGGACTGTGGGTGAATCTCTCGCTGTTTCCCGTCATGGCCGGCCTGGCGCTCTGCACCGCCACAGAGGTCAGCTTCAACCTGCTGGGCTTCTCCGCCGCGCTCTCCACCAACATCATGGACTGGTACGGCCCCGCCCGAAACCCACCCGCCGGCACGACACTTGACTTTATTTATTTGTATTGAGTTTGTGTTTTGTTGTTGTTGTTGTTTTGTTTTTTGTTTTTTAAATCAGTTTACAGAACGTCTTCTCCAAAAAACTACTGAGCGGCGACACCTACAAGTTCAGGTACGAGCACATCCGCCATCTATGTTCTTTGCCGACGTTTAAATGTTACAACTGTCCGTCCCCGATGGTGCTGCGGAGTTTTCCCGTCATTTTCTTTATTTTTATTTTTTTTGGGGGACATACCTGCGTGCTCACTCAGCCCTCCGGAATTGCAGTTCTACACCAGTGCAGCAGCAGTCATCATGCTCATACCAGCCTGGGTGTTCCTGCTGGTGGGTCATCTCTTATCTCTATTTTTACCTTTATTATAATATCTCTGTCTGTTTATACCTTTATTAAAATATCTCTATTATAATATCTCTGTCTATTTATACCTTTATTATAATATTTCTATTTAAAAATCTGTCTATTTATACCTTTATTATAATATCTCTTATTATATCTGTCTATTTATACCTTGATTACAATATTTCTATTATAATATCTGTCTATTTATATCTTTATTATAATATCTCTGTCTCTGGTATAATGTCTATTTTCTGGCTCTATATGTATCCATTATAATGCCTCACTATTATATCTGTCTTGATATCCCTATTGTCTAATATCTCTCTTTTAGCACTGTCTCTGTATATCTCTATTATAATGCCTCTATTATCTCTCTATATATCACTGTCTCTATTATACTTTCTCTCTGTATTATATTATTATTTGCTGTTATCTCTATATATAGTCTCGTATAACATCTCTATTGTAA
>NC_137194.1:4151820-4179320 GCF_960531495.2 Zeus faber | reverse complement strand
ATGATGTTGTTGTTGATGTGGATGTCTATGTTGATGTTGTTATTGTTGTTTATGTTGTTTGTTTTTGATGATGTTGTTGTTGATGTGGATGTCTATGTTGATGTTGATGATGTTGTGGTGGAGTCAGGCGGCAGCTGTGGGACAGAGAACTCTCATCAGGCTCTCGTAGCTCAGGAAGGTGATGGCGTTCACTGGGAAGGCCCTGACGCTGTTCAGCAGGAGGCCCTTGAAGAAGACCCTGGGGCCCTCCTCCCTCGCGCTCAAGCAAATGCAGTGCAGGACCCCATGATACTGGCGGCCCCCGGCCCCGGACATCTGGAGTCGAGCCTTCACCACATCCATGGGCGTGGCGAAGGCCCACGTCACCACGCCCGCCGTTCCGCCTGCCAGCAGCACCACAAACGTCCCTGATGGCAGAAATAATGCAGGTCAGGTAAAATGTTCTGATCTTAGTGGAAAAAATCAAAGTAAGCTAAAAATATTGTTTCTGAGCAACGTATGCCAGTGACTTAAATAACATGATAATAATAATGATAATACAATAATAATAATCATGAATAATAACATGAATATATATATAAATGTTTTTTAAGCTATTTCCTTTATTTTTTTCATTATATGAAGGACATTTTCAAACCACGGGTCTCCAACTTAAATGACCCGAGGGCGACTACGGATTCGGTGTGAAGCGGGCGTCGCGCATAGGTTTTATAACCTTCACTGTGTGTCCGACCGCCCGTCCCACGTATATATGGAAGTATTACCATACTGATGCGGCGGCATGACTTATGATACGCCCAGTGCAGTGTCGTGGGCTCTCCAGGTTCCTGGGACATGTTGCGTTCAAGGTCTGAAGTTCACAAGTGAGCCAACACTAAAAAACAAACTTCATAAAGAACTTCGCAGGGTAGTATAATCATTAACATGGTGAAGGACTGAAGTTTGAACACTCCTCACGTTTTTTGATATCATCTCTGATATACTCTTTGACCGACTCCCCATCCCAGAGTTTCCCAAGCTTCATTTTGCCAGGAAATAACCCCAAGGCTCCCCGCTATCCTGTTGCGAGCGACTCCATTGGATGTTGAGAGTGCGACTCTTCTACTAGCAAACGGAGAAAGGAAGTGAGGACTAAATTTGAGTCCAACGCGTAAAAAAAACGTTGCTCGTACTGGATGTGACGGATTTTCCCTTCCGCAAATTGAACAACTCTTTACGGAGTGACTCGTCAAGAACCCAATCTCAAAAAAAAATAAAATAAAAGAACCGAACCGCTACGACTCCACACCACGACCACCGGTTATAGACCCAGGCCTGCACTGAAGAACACGGCGCCGCCGTTCTGGCTGCAACCGATGAATTGGCGCCCTCGCGCAATTTTGATCTCCCAACGCCGAAGCTTGATTTCCGTTGTTTATGTGTTTCGAGGTGGAATTTGCCGCCCCGCCCTCCTTACCCGGCTGTTTTCCCGCCTCGCCGAGCGCCTTGCACGTCATCTCGTACGGCAAGAAGTAGATCCCGTAGCACGGCACGTCCCTCAGCGCCAGCGCCAGGCCGCCCCGGAACAGGCCCCTGGCCCCCTCCTCCCTCAGGATGACCGTCACGCAGTGCACCGGCCCGCGGTAGCGCTGGCTGTCGGCCTGGCCCTGGAGACGCACCTTCACCAGGTCAATGGGCACGGTGGCCAGCACCTGGGCCCAGAGGATTATGTCCGGGTCAGTTCAATGAGTACGATTGATACATTTCTACATGAATACATTATACGTACATTTAATGACTCTTACGGGAACCTGGCTTGATGAAAAACTTTCATTTGAAATCGGCATCGACAATTTGGTCAGGAAGTAAGAGTAGAACTTGATTTTATTATGGTTTTTTAAAAAACATATATTTTTTAAACATAATAAAACCTGCGCCGGGTCACGATGCGTGCGTCTGCCTTTTTATTTTTTATCTTTTTATTCATTTTTGAAACCAACCGCCGCGTCACCTGTACCACGCCCGAGAAGCAGCCCGCCGCGAAGACCTGGGCGGCGGAGGCCGGGGCACCGCAGACGCGGTCGCTCCGCTCCGACTGGGTGAGGAAATCCAGGGCGTTGCTATAGGAACCAAAGACCAGGGAGTTGGTGACGCCGGTGGTCAGGACGGGGAACGCCATGCCCTTGTAGAATCCCCGGAGCTGCGGACAAACGGAAACACTCGAGGGGCACGTTTGGCGGGGTGGGGGGTTTAACCCGGGGGGCCGTTTTCCCACTCACCCCTTCGTTGGAGTAGGTCTTCGCCACACAGTGGAATATCCCTTTATACGTGGACTGAGCCTGCAGCCGCACCTGCAACGACCACACGCGAGACGAGATGTAACGGAGAACGAAGGAGAAACAAACCTGCTCTGCACGTTTTCACACCAACACCAGCGGAGTCCACGTCCCCGAGGCGTCGCTCGCGGGGCCCGGGCTGGAAGCCAAGTGGAGGAGTCACGTACGGTTCACAGAAGGAAGGCGTCAACGAGGCGCCGCTTGCGGTTCTTTTTGACGCCCGTCGAAGCGGCCGGCGCCTCCTGCTCCACCTGCTGGGCCGTGCTCCCTCCGCCTCCAAAGCCCCTCCACCCGTGGGCCCCCCGACTCCTCCGTGCGACGGTGCAATTCGGATTCACCGCTCCGGTATTTCCGGCTCGCCCGGCGTCTACGCCGGGGGCGGCGAGTTGCCGAGGCCTGGCGCCCAAAGCCAAAGGCAAAATAAACGTTTTTTTTAAATGTGGATCCGTCGGAATCAACGTGAACGTCGGGCGGCGACGCGCCCGCCACCGGTGACTCCCGTCTCAGCCGAGGTGAAACCGGGCAAACGAAATAATCTAATAAAATAAATAAAACTTTAATTTTCTGCGACGCCTGCGAAACTCAGACACGGTCTCAACCCGGCGGCCTCTGCAGATTCTGTGCAGAGGCCGGATTGTATTACCTTCACCGTGTCCAACGGGTGTCCGACCGCCAGCCCCAGAGCACCTGAGGTCACAAAGCGGTTGTTTAGGCAGAAACACTTTCAGCGTTCATTGATTTCCAGTTGAATTTAATACAAAAAACAAACAAAACAAAAAAACGTATTGGCCGTCCGGCTACAGAGGTTGCCAAGCGTAGGGAGAAAAAACGTCACGGATTCCCGCTTTAAAAGCGGCGGAGAAGAGTCGTTTTCTCTCGAGGTTTTTACCCGAAATGCTCCCTGCCACGAATTCCAGAGCCGGCATGTCTGCAAGCGCCTCCCAAACCTGCGAAAAGGAGAAGATGTTTGGTGAAATTCTGTCGTCCCCGCCCCCATGTCAAGCCTCCCTGCTGTGCTCATGACTCTGACGTGCACAGCAGCCCTTTTTGGAGGACTACAAAAACAACAAAGCACAAAAGGTGCAATTCAATGGGAACAGCTGTTGGACGGTGCTCATCCCAGGAGGAACAGTGCTGAGATCAGTGCTGTGATCAGTGCTGTGATCAGTGCTTTTCGCTTTTTCGACGGAACAGTTTGATCTTCCACCTCAGATCTGCAGGGTTGTCTTGTTTTCTTTTTTTTGTTTTTCTTTTGCGGGTGTTGTCGGGGAGGGGGTCGAACGAGCACTTACCGTCACCTCGCCGCAGATTGAAGACGCTCGGTGTCCGCAGCGAGGGCCCGGGGAGGGAGAAGAAGGAAGAGACGCGCGGACGACGGGGGCGGATCCCGAACACTCGCGACCGGTCGCTCCGGTAAAAAAAAAAAAAAAAAAAAAAAGCGAAGAAGGGGAAATCGGATCGAACGATTCGGATTGACGACTCGGCAGGAGGGTTGCCAGATCGGGAGGTTTTCCGCCCAATTGGGTTAACTGCAGGAACGAGAATGACATTTTGGGATGGTTTGTGAAATAATTTGGAATGTTTTCTGAAATAACTTGGGAAGATTTGTCAAATAATTTGGGATGGTTTGTGAAATAATAAAAGAAGCACTGTGAGTTTCGGGGACACCACTCAATCACTCTCTTACACCTTGGATAGACCTACAGCCAATCAGAGCATTGGAGAGACCTACAACCAATCAGAGCATTGGAGAGACCTACAACCAATCAGAGCATTGGAGAGACCTACAACCAATCAGAGCATTGGAGAGACCTACAACCAATCAGAGCATTGGAGAGACCTACGACCAATCAGAGCAGAGTGACGTAGCTCTGAGTGAGTGAGTTGGTAAATTCATCTTTTACGAATCCTGTAGAAGTTCGACAAACACGTCTTTGTAATCAACAAAAGCTTTTTAGAGAAAATAAATGTCCAGTTGGTTTAATACTGTCACCATAACAGATTACATTACAGAAATTACATTTCACTGCATATATGAAATGTATGCATGAATGTATGTATGAAAGTATGTATATGTATGTGACAAATAAAAATCTTGAATCTTGATTCAACAGGACTGTTCCATGTCAGCGGCAGCCATCTTGATAAGGTGCCTCAACGACGATAAAGGATTCAGCACGCCCTTCAACGTCAGCCGCAGCCATCTTGGTAAGGTGCCTCAACGGCTCTCCTCTGCGTCATCATTGTATCAACCCCGCCCCATATTAGATGAATGGTTGCGATTGGTGGAAATCTGTGGAGGGTGGCCCGACGTATTCTGCAGAGAAATTAACCATGAGCTGCTGATTGGCCTGGTTACCAGGCTGGTATATGAGTGTATACTTTTTTTTATTTTATTTTATTTTTTACACACAGCACCATCTGCATATATAATGTATAATGTATATCAAATATGAAAAGGGGGAGAGGTTTAAAATGTTTGGCACGCCTGCGACAGCCATTCATTTTTGGACCGACACCATGGTGTCAAATTCATCTCAGAATCCACGAGCGTAAAAAAACATCCTCCACCAGCGCATTTCTGCTCCACATGCACAAATCTGGAAGTGCGTATTAAACGGCGCATTGCAACTTTTTGAGGTGCCATCCCATCATTCCACAACGCCAAAAGTCCGAAAAATGTCCCGTTCGACATGGACGACACCCTAAACGTGACCATCTCGAAGCTTAAACCTAAACTTAACCATCTCTAACATTATACCTAAACTTAACCATCTATAACATTATACCTAAACTTAACCATCTCTAACATTATACCTAAACTTAACCATCTATAACATTATACCTAAACTTAACCATCTCTAACATTATACCTAAACTTAACCATCTATAACATTATACCTAAACTTAACCATCTATAACATTATACCTAAACTTTACCATCTATAACATTATACCTAAACTTAACCATCTATAACATTATACCTAAACTAAACCATCTATAACATTATACCTAAACTTAACCATCTATAACATTATACCTAAACTTAACCATCTATAACATTATACCTAAACTTAACCATCTAAAACATTATACCTAAACTTAACCATCTATAACCTTATACCTAAACTTAACCATCTATAACATTATACCTGAACTTAACCATCTATAACATTATACCTGAACTTAACCATCTATAACATTATACCTAAACTTAACCATCTATAACCTTATACCTAAACTTAACCATCTATAACATTATACCTAAACTTTACCATCTATAACATTATACCTAAACTTAACCATCTATAACATTATACCTCAACTTTACCATTTATAACATTATACCTACGTGTTGACCAGGGGTGGGCAAACTTTTTGGCTCAGGGGCCACATTAACTTTTAAAATTTGACAGACGGGCCGGGTCAGCACAAGATGCATACATATCAAATGTAAACAGGAAAAAAGGCATTACAGTGTTAATACACTTACCTTTTAGTGGGAACAGTGTTGTTGATCTCCCATTTTTGCCAGTGCAGTTTTGTTGTGGCAATTCTCACTCAACTGGGATCTGTTGGGTGCTTTGTTGGTGCTCATCACACTAAAAGTCTGTTCACACACATACGTAGAGCCAAACAACAGCAGCATCCTCTGTGCCATCTTCTGGATGTTTGGAAATGTGGCTGCGCTTAATGAAGCATAAAACTCATCCAGTTTAAGAGAGTTGAACTTCTCCTTTAAGACGCTGTCACATTGGAGATCAATCAGTTCCAGTTTCAGGGTCTTGTGAGAAGGGACATGACACCGGCTGAAGTGACTTGTCAATTTTTCCAAAATCAGAGAACCGACGGCAGAATTCTTCCTGCAGGTCATCCAGTGATTTCCTGTATTTTTTCACATGTTGCGGGGCCTCTTTCAACGTGGCCAGTGTGGGGAAATGAGCGGATGACTTGTTTGGCATTGGCTTTGAGAGTAAAGCCAGCTTGGTTTTGAAGGCTCTGACGTTTGTCTGCATTTCATGCACAAACTGGTCTTTCCCTTGTAGCTTCACCTTTAGCTCATTCATGTGTGTCAGTACGTCCACAGCAAAAGCTAAATCACAAATCCAATCTGTGTCACTCAGCTCAGGAAACTTGTCAGTGTTCTCAAGGAGCTCCAAAAATGAGATCATCTCCTGTTAGATCTCCCACACTCGCCGGATTAAAAACACCAACGGGCCGGATGTGTTGCCCACCCCTGGTCTTATCGCATGTGCAACACACTTCCGGTCAGGGGGACAACCTTTGTCCCATGTGGGAGCCTGTTGTCATGGTGCATTCAAATTCCTTGGAATTTTTTTGGCTTTTTTTTGTCTGGATCTGTACTTATAGTAGTCAAACTACCGCACTTAGAACTGTCAAACCTCGAGTAGATTATAATATGAAGCCTATATTGCATTTCTATCACAATTTCTGATAGGTGAAAGCATTATTCTATTTGTGAAAAGAGGAGCAATGTGGATTTTACTATATTTTTTACACACTGGCCAGATAGAACAAGGTATAAATCCAAAACTAATGTAGTAATAGCAGTTATTAGTTATAGTTAGACCTGGACTATATAATTATATGAAGCCCATATATATATATATATATATATATATATATATATAGAGAGAGAGAGAGAGAGAGGGGGGGGGGGGGTACACAGAGTATTATTATTTTTATTTTGGGTTTTTTTCACGGTTGAATAAAGGTTTCAAAACTGTGTGTTAAAGAATCTGTAGCCTCTCTGGAATAATGTAGTCCAGATTTGACCAGTCCAAGTAAAGTGGTTTTTGATATGGACCTGGTCCAATGTGGTCTAGACTGAAATCACCCTTTTTGTTCATTTTCAAAAGTTGAAAAATAATTTCACAAATCAGAAACTGTGTTAGAAATGTAATAAGGCCTCTTATTATAATCTTGCCCAGGTTTGACAGCTATAAGTACAGTAGAAATTCAGGGAGCAGAGAGCCTGAGACTGAGTTTCTTCCTTCAAGCCATAAGAACTGTCAACGCTGAACTCACCAGGCCAGACCGCGCCCCACTGCCTTACTGTACTGCATGTAGCACACTGTACTGCATACTGTATCACCGTTCTGGGTTACTGCATACTGCGCTGTATTGCTGTGCCGTACTGTTGTATACTGTACTGTATATCTCTACACACACTACATCTTTATTTATCTTTATTTTATTTATCTTTATCTGTATGTAGACAAATAGTCTATTCCTCTTATTTCTATTTTGTAATCCCACTCATTATATTAGCTTTTTACTATAATTTTATTCTATTTACTAACTGAATTAATTTAAATGTGTTTCAGGACTCAGTTGGTTTAGTTAGTTTAGTTAATTTGTTAGCTATTGTGCCAGTTAGTACTTATCGTGCATATTTGCAATTTCACCGCATATATGCATGTTCGTACGTATAAGTATGTGATTAACAAACATCTTGAATCTTGAGTCTCGAGTTGTTTGACTACTGATCTGGACATTGGCCTAAAAGGTCTGCGTTCAGAAAAAAACCCAAAATGAAAGGCTAAAAGATCCGAGGGATTTGAACGCACCACGAAACGCTGCGGGGGCGGCGCTGTTGAGACCCCGTTGAGACCCCGGAGCTGAAGCGCTGTTCCCGTCGCTCTGCCTGGTGAGAACCGAGTAAGTGCTACAGTAGAAATATAACGAATAAATATAAAGCCACGACGAGGAACTTTTTAGTGGCGATAAAATCCTATTAGATGGTGCAGGTTCAACTGAATGTAGAGACGTGGTAATGTACTTTCACTTGCACAGCCCCGCCTGTTCTTAGTTCGCGTTGTACTTGGTATTGGCACCAGTGCATTGGAAGTTGTGATTATATTTTTATTTTTATTTTTTCAAGAAGTTGTTTTATAAAATCTCGTTGCTGCTGATATTTCCCGTCGCTTGTTTAGTGTATTTCAAGAAGAAGGAAACAAACTGCGCAGTTGTTCGGGAAGCACGTCTGGAGTGACGCCACCGACCGTTAGGATTATTAATATAATCCCTAATAATCATATGTAATCATTATTTGTAAAGCACCGTTCATGCACAACGTGCAACTCAAAGTATTTTACTGTACATGAATTAATGGGAAATAGTTATAATAATTAAATGATAATTAAAAAAATATATATATTAAAAATAAGTAAATAGATATATTTTTAACGGTTTGCATTATCAGTTTAGACACATACATTGAAGGATAATAATTTAAAAAAGGGTTTCGATGCTGGCTTCTATTTCTACATTATGTCCCAAAGAATTCCTAGAATATATTATGAAAAATAATTTTATTCTTAATTATTACTTTTGAATCAAGGAAATATACTGTTATGGGGAAACCAGTTTGGACATTAAAAATATAATCAAAGGTGCAGTGTGTACATGGCGGCTTCCGCGAAGCGTAGCCGCTCCCTATGTAGATAAAAACGACTCATTCTAAAGTAACGAAAACACGATTATCATTTTTGTTGTTATTTTCGGGATTATGCGCAAAT
The DNA here is from genome assembly GCF_960531495.2 of Zeus faber. Lineage (NCBI taxonomy): Eukaryota > Metazoa > Chordata > Actinopteri > Zeiformes > Zeidae > Zeus > Zeus faber. The sequence goes on along the minus strand of NC_137194.1, from coordinate 4,170,462 downwards.
TAAAACACACTATGGAATATTATATTCCATGTCTGCCAAGATTGTTCAGAAAATTCCACACACTGCACATTCAAACAGCAAATGTTTGATTAACTGTGTGGATTCTACATCAGGGATTAGTTCTAAAACAAACAAAAAAAGACAAATTTCAATCAGTGATTTTGTCTGTACAGGAATATAATGTGACTATGCAACTAAACCTATTATGTTCACGTGAATCTAAGTTATTGTGTATAAAATGTAATCAGTGTAGTGTGTACAGTGCTATGGTGACGATGCTTTTTTTATTCCTCGTTGCAGGTTTTGGAAGAGAACTGTATTCCAGGATCCACCAAGGACACTCAAAACCCTGAAATAAATCATACTTATACTAAAAGGAAAAACCCAGTTTAGTTTAAATGCTGTAATCCAGGTTATGGTTCAAATTGGCCAAATGCTGTCCTTCAAACAGGTTGACCTTGTGGGCTCCTCCAGTGACACAGGCTTTGTGGACACAAACAGGTATTGTGTTTATTTGTCATAAAATGTCATTAAAAAGTTAAACCTGATCATCTTTACTGGGTTAGAAACTAATCACAAAGCGTAAAAATATATTTTTAGATGATGTTTACACTTCTAAAACACATGTAGCCTATAGTATGTGTGTATACACACACACACACACACACACTGGTGTGTATATGTATGCAAACTCGCATGATTTCCATTTTTTGTTGAGGGCTCTTTATTTTTGTCGGTTTATTGTGAATTGCAATTTCTTTTTCCATTTTTATTCCCATGACTGCATTACTATTGCCTGTTGTTTTAATGTGAGCCGCCGTCCATCTGAACTCCAATTGAAGAACCTCATCCAGTCAGTCTGTATTCGCCGGCTGCGCAGCCCGACCACGAGCTGTGGTCGTCCAGACAACGAGCCGGGGCTGACGCCGCACCAGCGACACATCCCCGCGCTGCACGCGGCGTTTCCCCTCGGCTGACGATCTGCTTTTCCCTCCCGTCCCAAGGGGGGACCTTTCCACCGCCTCCGGCAGCGACTGCTCCAAGGGCGGGGGGCCCGACTTTGCAGAAGCGTCTCCGAGGTGAGAACCGCGGCGAGGCGAGCCCGTAGGGCCGCGGGGTCGTTGCCTCTATTCTGACTCAGGTTCCGAGCGGGGCCGAGGCCCCGACGGCGTGCCCGTAGGACGTGTTGAGCGCGTGCGTGCGTGCGTGCGTGTGTGCGTGTGTGCAAACTCGCACGATTTCCACGATTTCTGAGGGGAAACGTGCGGCCCACGCGGCGTTTCCCCTCGGCTGACTATCTGCTTTTCCCTCCCGTCCCAAGGGGGGACCTTTCCACCGCCTCCGGCAGCGACTGCTCCAAGGGCAGGGGGCCCGACTTTGCAGAAGCGTCTCTGAGGTGAGAGGCGAGGCGAGCCCGTAGGGCCGCGGGGTCGTTGCCGATGAAGACAGGCCGTCTTCCTCTATTCTGACTCACGTTTCGAGCGGGGCCGAGGCTCCGACGGCGTGCCCCGCCTCCGTGGCGAGCGGAGACGCCGTAGGGGGTGTGTGTGTGTGTGTGTGTGTGTGTGTGTGTGTGTGAACGGACGCTCTCCGCTGTGTGTTCCTTCGCCAAGGTTCTAACTAAGACTGACAAGTGTTTGACGTCGTGTTGTCTTGAGTACTCGCTGTGTCGTCCGGAGGTCACGCTTCCCTTGTAAAGCCCCTCTGACCCTGTCCCTACAGGAGGAAGCCGCAGAGATATGTGAAAAGCAAAGACTCCAAGGTGAGCCCGGGCAGGACCGCACGCCCTCAGCCACAAAACCTGCTTCAAGAGCCCGTGTGATCAGACGTGGCGATTTGAAACCTGGTTCAACGTGGAAGCATTGTTTTCTGCGGCCGCGGCGTTTGCATTCTGAGCGGCGTGGCGGCCCGATGTGCGACGGCCACGCCCCTCCAGAAAACTGGCAAAGTTCGATCCAAAAGTTGTTGTTTTGGGTGTGTTTGAGCCTCCGGGAAACCGGTCGGAAATGATATTCGGTTATTGTTTGCGGTCGTGTCTCACAATGCACGTTGGCGTATGGTCCAAGTCTCGATGGCTCATTGTGTTCACCTTCCTGACGTTGTGCAGACCACAGAGAATCAGAGCAGAGACGCGGTTTGGCGGCGTGGGCCGTTGGCAGCAGCGGGCGTGGGACTGGCACTCTTTTTTTGCCTCCTGACCCTCAACTCACAAGGTACCGTGTTCCCAACGACCAAATGATGTTATTGAAAAGGGTGCAACACTTGAGTCTGGTTCATGCTTCTGCGTGGCCGCGCGCAAAGACGGGTTTTTGGGTGACCGTTGCGCGGCTCTGCGGCTCGGTCAAATTGTCCGACGTCCCGTCAGGTATCGCACATCCATATTTTCGGAGAACAAAAACAAAGCCCAAAACAAACGCATTTCTGTGCTTTATGTACATTGTGGTTTCGCTAAATGTGGCCCGGCCCCTCCCGGTGGAGACGTAACGTTATACGCAAAAGTATGAAAGCGGACGGGCGCGCCCGCGTCTCCGGACCACGCCCCTCGCCAAACGGGGAAGCATGAACCAGCCTTAAAGAGGACGCCGGTCGGGCGGTGCCGCCGGTCGGAACAGGAGGCACAAGGCAAAAAGGTTCTGAGACAAAAAACTGTTTTATTTCTCACAGCGTCGGGTTGGCGGCAGGGTCCTGGAAGGACCAGCGATGCCGGTAAGTTCACACCTCACGCCGAAAATGAAGGAAACGGACTGAAACGTCTTTGGCAGAATGATTTAAATGCGACGAAAAAGGAAATCAGTAAAATACAACCTACTCCGGATTTTTTGGAACACATGAGTATAGTGTACCAGTGTCAAAGGAACGCTTATATAAGAAAATATATAGAGTGAAGAACCTTTTTTTTTTGTTTGTTTTTTCAGATGTGGTTAACGGCGACCTGAAGATACTTCTGCTGGGAAATGTGGGGACGGGGAAAAGCTCCACGGGAAACACACTGCTGGGGCGCGAGGCCTTCGCCGCGGACGCCTCGGCCACACCCGTGACGCAGAGCTGCGAGGTGCGCAGCGCCGTGCGCGGCGGCACCAACATCACCATCATCGACACCCCGGGCGTCTCCATTGACATGCGACCCCGGGTGGCCGAGTGCGTGGACGCCTCGGAGCCGCACGTCCTGCTGCTGGTCATCCGCGTGGGCCGGTTCACGGAGGCGGAGCACAGTGCCGTGCAGTGGATCCAGACGGGCTTTGGCGACAGCGCCCCCAACTTCACCCTGGTGGTGTTCACCCACGTGGACCTGCTGAAGGGGAAGCCGCTGGAGGTGTTCCTGGAGGGCAGCAGGGACCTCCAGAGGCTCCTCGCCGGCTTTGGCGGCAGATACCACGGCATCGACAACGAGGCGAGGGACGGCGACCAAGTCGCGCAGCTGCTGAGGAAGGCGTGGGCGCTGCGTGACCCCGCCTGGGGCTACGCCTACAACCGGCGCGTCATACAGGAGATGGCGAGCTCCGTGCGGGAGCAGGAGAGGGAGGTGTGCCTCGGAGAGCTGAAGGAGGCGGAAGGAAACACTCGTTCCGCGGAAAAGGAAGCGGCTAGGGCGAGGCAGCAGGCCGCTGATTTACAGTCCAGTCATACAGATAAAGTATTATCAATGATCTTGGTGGGGATTGTAATAATAGCCGTCTTGGTATTTTTTCCACAAGTTCTCAAACAGACCTAAGCAACATCAGTGGTGGCGAAATTCCAGATTTTTGTCGCCGCCGCTCCCGCGTTTCCCACTGGTTCGTTTGGTGTAAAACCTGAAACCGGGCTCAGCTCCTCCTCCTCCTCACGTTCAATCGTTTAAAACGATTATTGTTTTGATGCCATTTTATTTTCTTTTATCTCCGTATTTTGTGATGTGAGGGCGGATGAGGCTTCTCTTGCCACCCCCGCACCGGTGCAAACGTTTTTGTTTTAAGTTAAATTACATGAAGTCATTCCACTTGTGGGTTGAAAACCCAGATTTGAGTGTGAATCACTGTTTGAGTTTGTTTTTTTATTAAAGCCTTGAAACCGCTTTGCTTTTTTTGTTCACTTATGTGGTTTTGTCCTCCATGTTCCCTCCATTCTAACCCTGGACGGAGGGTTTCAACTGCCTCATCTGTTTGATTGGCAAATCACCGCTTAAATATTGAGGGCTGCTTTTGCTTGTATTCCCCCCCGACTCTGAATAAACACAACATGAAAGTACAATTCTGATCGTTCGCTCTATCGATTTGAAAAAATAAAAAAGGGGGACAAATAACGATATTTCCAGTGTGTTTTTATTAATGTACAGTAGAACAACATATGGTAAATAACGTGATCGGACCCAGCCACACGGACACACAGTGAGACAGGCTTGCACGGGAATCAGGAGAAACGGGATCCAGCCGTGAAACAGTCAGTCCAACAACTGGGACTGACTACGGCAAAACCTCCACGTCGGACCGGACGGCGATAAACCCCTGTGGCCAAGGAGGCAGGTTATTCGAAAGCACTGACATGCACAACACATTGAGAACAATAATAAGTCTGTGTCTTTTTGGGGTTCTGCAAAGTTCTTTGACTCGGAACATAGAAATCTGATATTTGATAGAGGTTATTTCAATCGACGTGTGTGTGTGTGTGTGTGTGTGTGTGTGTGTGTGTGTGTGATGCAGACCTCCTCGATCTTCAGGACTGCGTTTGTCAACCGTGCGTGTTGCATTGTGGGTAAAACGAAGCCACTGGACAGTATCTCTACAGCAAAACAAGCACAGATCAGGTCAACGACGGCGCTCCCGGCGGCGCCGCAGCGTTCGCTGTTCTGGGATTTTAACGCCCTGTCGCCCACGCCACACCTCCCAGTGGACGAAAGAACCCCCCCCCCCGAAAACCGAGACCCACCGTTGAGCTTCGGCAAGACCGAGACCTTTATCCCGATGTTGGTGAGGGTTTCCAGAGCGGCGGTCTGCAGGGAAAGGAGAAATGAGTCTTTCGGGGTTTCTATTTGGAACCGGGGTCACGGCCCGCCCACCTGCACGTACCTGGAAGGGCCCCACTTCACTCGCCACCAGCGTCAGGGTGAAGCTGCGGCAGAAAGGGAAAGGGGAGAGCGGTTACTCGGACCCCCCACAGGTCGCACACAGGACCGTCAAGCTGCGCTCGTTTGAATTGCGCTCGAGTGCTGCGGCCTCACTTGTCCATCGCCGCGGAGCCCTTGAGCCTCCCGCCGGCCACCCTGACTCGACCGCTGAAGGCGGAGTCCTGCAACACAAGGGAGACCTCGTCGGCGTGACCTCGGGTGGTGGTCTGTACATTTAAAAGCAGTGGTTCTCTAGGACCAAAAACTGTGCTCTGCTCCCCCCCCCACAGGTCGCACACAGGACAGAGTTATGGCAGCAGTCGTTGATGATTAAAGGATGAATAAAGAGTTAGTCTGCAGGTGGAGAAGTTGAACTCCACCTGCAGACTAACTCTGTCCTGGATGCAATGGAACAAATACTCTGTGTTGTACGTCCTGCACGATGACAACACAGGGTGTGTTAAAAATAAATAAATAAATAAATAAATAAAGTTTTTTAAAGTCGGTTAAATCCTACGGTGTTACAGCGGCGTCTCTGATTGGTGGAGCTCGCCGTTGCCGTGGAAATGAAAACCTCGGGGTTTTACGACGGTTTTACGTCACCGTCGGCGGGTGAGCGAGTTGCCGTGACCGCAGAACTCTACGATCCTTCACATTCCGTGGTTTCAACACTGTTATTAACAATACAAACACGATCATAACCACAAAGGTTGAATTCAAGAAGAAGCGCTCAACTATCTAAGGTTGGAAGTCGTTGGAGAGGACTCATTCCCAATGGATTATGGGATGGGTAGTTCCTTCACTTCTCAAAATAATTATGTACACCGTCTTGTAACCTTGCCTTTTTTTCCCCCGTTTTTCAATCATTATTATTATTTTTTGTTCCAGGCTTAAAGGGACCTGTTACGTTGCGTTCTAGCCATTCTAACGCGCCTCTAACCCGCCCAAAAACGGGATGTCTTCTGTGGGAGGAGCCTCCCTCTCGAGGCCCCGAGCTCTGTGAGCCAATGGGGTTTGAGCTTGATTGCCCGTCGTTCCGTAGAGTTCACTTATTTCACCTCGTCAGCTCAACAAAATCTGTTTCATAAACAAATTTGAGGCGAGAAATTATTATTATTCACTCAAATTGGGTCTACGAGGCCTCGTTTAAAAGACGTCCCGTCCCGACCTTCCGCGCTACAGGCGATTTTTTTTTTTTTTCATGTAAACGTCTGAAAATAAAATAAAATAAAATACATACAACTGCAAAAAAAAAAACACACTATATTTGTTTGTTTTGTTTGGGGACACGTACAGAGGATGGGATGGAGCAGATGACCAAATAAATAAATCCGTGACGGGCTGACGTCATTTTGTCATCAGTTTACCTCATTATCTGACACTTTGGCTCTGCTACTATGAACATCCCACGTTGTAACATTATATTTACATATATATATATATAGAGAGAGAGAGAGGGACAAAAATAAGGCAAAGCATCTGAGGTCCCTCTTTAAAACTCTTTACAGAAGGATTTTCCGACACGTGGACGGTGAGAACCGAAACGTAGTCGCTCAAAAAGCGGGCGCCCCCCCCGTCGAGCCCCGTAAGAGACTAGAAACGGGAAGCCGCGCCGCTTCGTCCCCGCCCGGCCCCGCAGCTCCGTAAAGCGGCGCTCACTCACCACGGCGAGCTTAAATAAGGGGATGAGCGCCGCGTCCCCCCGGACGGCGAAGGCCTCGACGGCGCCGCGGAAGGCCGTCCTCACGGCGCCGGCCCGGAAGGAGAAGGCGGGGGCCTCGACGGCGTCCACCTGGAGCTGCATCTGCAGGCCCGGGTACAGCTTGGAGAGCTGGAACGGGAACGCCCCTCCATGATTCTTACACCTCAGCGTCATTTATGTTTCTTATACATTTTACTTTACATATCCTTTTTTTTGGGGGGGGGGGGGGGGGTGTGGTTCTATATTCACCGACCTGGCCCCCCCAGTCCCAGACATTAAGTCACGCTGTAGTTACTTTTTCACCATTGTTTTAATGTTTTTCTGACATGTTTGTTTGTTTGTTTGTTTGTTTGTTTGTTTTGGACCGACGGGCAAGGCGTCTGTGCCGCGGTGCATTGTGGGTAACGCAGTTCCACGGTGTTGAACGTTGCGCTGCGGGTTGATTTGGGACTTAAATGTCACGTAACTGTACTTTTATAATAAATAAATAGAAAGAATCGGTCTCGTTATTTTGTAGGATATTTTACTGTGGCACTATTTTAAATTCTTCTTCTTATGATTATTTTTACGTTTCTAATGTCGATCAGTGTGTGTACAATTAGCGGGTAGCACGTATGCTAATTCTGCGTCAAGTCCAAGCAGCCCACACGCTGGTTCCCCCGGAGGCTTTGGTTGTTGTGTACAATAACAATTACGACGAGGCAGGTTCGACATGTCTACGTTTGTTGCATGTGTGAGGTTGTGATTATTTGCGTTATTAACTGACAGTCTTGTAGGAGGCAATCTCACCATTTTTTACTCGGGGGTTTTAAGGGGGCGTCCAGCAGGGGGCGGCAGAGCTCCGCGTGTCTGCCTTGCTTGTGGGGGGGGGTGTGTGTGTGTGTGTGTGTGTGTGTGTGTGTGTGTGTGTGTGTGTGTGTGTGTGTGTGTGTGTGTGTGTGTTTACACTGGGTCATAGGCTTCTTTTTTTAATGATATAATAATCATTTACACGTACTTTACTGGCCTTGTACGGATTTTAAGGGAAGATGCCACTATTGGAATGGCGTCAGTATCAGTGGAGTTTTAAACAACGGCACAGAGTTGATTCCACAGCCTATTGGGAAGAGATCAGCTAAATGAAATGGCCATGTTTTGTTATTGTCTTTTTCATTGCAAATCTGTTTTCAAGTCATGTTATGTTGTAGGTTACAAAGAGCCCCCTGAAAATGCTTTCGGAAAGCATCGCCTCTCTGTTTGCACGTCTCAAATGTGAGTACGTTTGTTTGCGATGGAATACTATCACAGTTAACTAAGTCATTGGAGGCCAGGTGCGGAGGAAGGGCGAACGTTTTACCTGAGGAATGAACAGCCCAAGGGAGCTGGTGTTGAGATGAAAAGGGGAACCAGGAGGTACCTGACAGGGATGGAAAAGAAGTACGAAGTGAATAAACTCTGCCTTTGCGCACACACACACACACACACACACACACACACACGCAGATGCACGCACGCGAGCGGAAAGGAAAGGTTGTTTTTCTTTGGATTATGGACTTGAGTGAATGATAGGTGGATCTTTCATTACTCATTTTCTACCTTTATTTTTTTCTACAAATCTGTGAAGTTGTATAACCAACAGCGCAGCCAGTAGACCACACACAGACACACACACAAACACACACACAACTGTGAAAAAAATCCAATTGCAACTTTATATATTTAAACAAAAATGCAATCCCTGATGTGCAATGTGTCAAGATATGTGCAATACACTTAATACTCCTGGTTCCTATTTATGGTGATTTTTAGTTTTTATGTTTTTCTATATATTTTATGTTGTTTATAGTGTGTACTTGATATGCTCTTTATTTCCTGCTGTCCCATTTTTGCTGTTGGAACAATGTAAATTTCCCCGTTGTGGGACTAATAAAGGTTTATCTTATCTTATCTTATCTTAAGTTCACTTAAAATCACTCACCATGGCGTCCGTGATGAGGGCCCGCAGCAGACCCGCTCTGTAGTATCCGTAAGAGGCAGAGTTTGTGGTGAACTCAGACAGGCCCAGAGACACCATGTAGCCCGGCTCGTCAGGCAGTGTGAACAGCTTAGGCGCAAATGGAGGATCCTCACGACTTTCGATACCATGGAATTGTCCCTTTAGTTGAAGAGCCACAGATTATAATCCCATAAACCACTTCTGCTAAATGGCAGAGACAAAGCAAACCTTAATAAGATTAACAAAAAAACTTCATCATCATTTTTATGAGGCGCACTAGGGTGAAGGCAGTAACCGAGTCTAGGACACACAACTGTTTTGTATTGTTTGCATATAAATTGTAATAACATCCATGGCGATATGCTATAATTGATTGTATGCCCTAAAAATATGTCTCGCTTAACCATGAAAATGGAACCAATTGAGACAAAAACAAGCGCAGGCCACTGATAAATACACAAAATCAATGTATTGTGTCTTTTAAACGAATTGAATCAGGTTTGATTTTGGGGGTCTCTGGAGAAAAAGAGGTTGGGAGACCCTGCTCCAGAATGTTTAGACGAAGCTTCACATCTTTCACCTTGAGAGGCAGACTCAGACTGGAGGCGTCCATGGCGGGCCAACTGGTCAGAGGCACGTCCACCGCCAAAGCCTGATTCACCTGGTAAGTCACTGAATTCATCCAGAAAAGGAAACAAAGGAATGGAACAGAACAGAAAGTCAACACTGACCATTTTCAATAATCAATCATCGTATCCATCTAATTTCTTCCATGTACATGGATTCATGTCGCAGTACCTTCCATGGTCTGTAGACGGTAATCAATGTCCACAATGTGCTGCTCTACAGTTGGACAAATCTGGTAGAAAAATAAGGCAAGTGATGTTACAGGTTACAGGTTTGTTACAGAAACTGTGACACACGAGCTATGGAAATTATTTGACATGAAATCCAGATTACCAAGAAACAAAAATCTTGAGGAGGGCAGCAGGCAAGTACTAACCTTTTCCTCTATTTTACCAATGATTTCATCATGGTATTGATGAACAAAAGGCTGGAAAATCCAACTTCAAGAAATGAAAACCACTTAGCTGAAACTAGGATAGCTTTGCCATTTTTGAAGCCAGGCCTTGTTCAAACGTTGGTTCCCATCATTTAAATAACTGTTCACAGCACAGCCTCATTGAATGTTTTACTATTGGCAAACTTACCACGCTGCTGCAGCTTCTCAATGTGGTTAAATACAGTTGAATAAGGCAAACATTTAAGCCTAAAATCACTGTTGAATCTATTTTTCTATAATGGGGAACTCGTAGTGTAATCAGACCATTTTGTATGTCACGAAGGAATAAATTTGGCCCAAGCCATTGATTTTATAAGGTTTTTCAGGGTTTTCATGCTGTCAAGAGTTTTACTCTTTTGCAAATCAGATGTGTTGACTTCATCTGGGCCACTGTGAGAGACCAGAAGCTGCAAGTCACTATGATGGGAACCAACAAGGCCAATTTCTTGATTTATAAAAGTCACAATTTCTTTGAGACTGACCATCCTACCTTCCTCCACCATAGAAATTGATAACTGCATCCCCAACACTAGCGCTGCAGTAGACACTGGAGATGGACAGGCGTCCACCTGCGTCCACCCCCAGCTCCACTATGGAGCTCACATCCACGTTGAGTACAGCCAGGTCAAATGATCCACCGTCATATCTGCAAGTGGTAATGGGAGCTGTTAATCTAGACTTTAATTCATGAACAGAAAATGTGAGGTGTAATGTCAAGCAACGTTCAGAATGTCTAAATTAAAAAGCTGCAGCATTCATTGAAGTGTCAGCTGGTGAGAATCTATAGGTGTCGGGCGTGGTTTGACACCTCACCATGAGGAACTGACCCACCACAGAGTCAGTTCTTCATAAGGCCTATACTTATATACGTAATATTAATAAACTTTCAACGAACAGCGAGCCGGCGGCGGGCAGGGGGCTTCAGGGCTCTGCGACTGAGTCACATCGAGTCTTTCCTCGGTGTCCGACTTTAACCGGCAGTTTCATCTTCTACAGGGAACACAGGACTGAATCATTGACATTTTGTTCAACTGTGCCATTAAAATGTCTTAGAAATTATTTTCTCTGGCATGTACTAGTATATTATATAAATGACCTTATTTGAAGGAACAATCTTGCCTGTGTTGTCTTGGTTGCAAATGTAACTATATATAAATATACCTTCTTTATTTTCTGTATTACACGGCCACCAAACTTGAGACTTGCTTGAGGACTGGGAGGTAAATTGCTGGTGACGCAACACTGTGTTTTCACGGACAGCAATGTGTGAGAGTGTGTCTGATTGGTGACGGCGGCAAGTGAAGCTGCTAACGTTTGAAGCCCCTCTTTACTCGTGACTCGGTGTCGGGGCCTTGTGTCCGATTTATAACTCTTAACTACACGCGACATGTAGACGTGAGCTGCTGCAGAAATCCTCCAGTGCGCCCCGATTTGAGCAGCAGGACGACACTTTCTCTGTCGGTATAAATGGAACCGAAGTGGTTCTCAGCCGGTGGGTCCCAATTCGTTTTGAGCGGGCTGCAGGCACATATGTATATGTATCAATATGTATTTCATCAAGTGTGCCAAATGTTTTTGGGTACTGTGCTTTTATTTCAAAACGGTTAACAACCAAGGTGTGTGACTGTGACAACCTCATATCACGACCATCCTGCACCAACAGCATTGTGGGTAACTGCCCAGCTCATCTTGTGAAACGGTAAATGTGGAAACACAGTTGCAAAGCTATTTGGTTGCGGTGAGAAAGAAACTGTATTCGGCTCAGTGATGTCCACCAACTCACATTATTCCGTAGTGTGTTGTCCACTCGCCTGTTACCTCAATGCCAAGGCCTAAGATGGACATTTTGATTCCTGTTAAATACTCATAGAATTCAACGGTTGGTTCCGGAAAATCACACTGGCTCACTGTGATGCTGGAGAGAGGGACAAGAGAACAAACTCAGTCGGAGGAAAGAGAGGAATCGTCAACCTTGTTCAACTGACGTTTGGGGCGCAAAATCTCCTCGATCGCCTTGAACTGACGGTCTTCAGACCGCAGCAGCTACTACGTGTGGTGAACGATGAGGCCCAGTCGGCTTGGTCAAACGTTGACTTGTGAAGAGCTTGCTTGTTTGCCCAGATCAACCACACGGTAAACATCTTTTACAGATCACAAAACCGACTTTATTTCCTACTTTGTTGGAGGACTCGACGGTTGCCGTACCCCACAAGTGTGAAGTCCACATCCCCCAGAAAGCCGAGGCTGACTTCTCCGCTGACGTCCGGAAGGGACATTGTCTCCAAACCCTCCTCCATCAGTCCCGCTGCCACTTGGGTACCTTGAAGGGAAAGGACACGGAATATACATTTACATTTATTCATTGATGAGACGCTTTTGTCCAAAGCGACTTACATGAGGCGAGAAACGACCAAAGCGTACATCGACCATTGGAACAACCTCAAATTCACAGTAAGTGCCTGAGCACCTGTTTCTCAATTCTAACATACAGGTGCAAGGTGCTGGAAGGAATCGGAAAAGAAGTTTATGCTAGTGCAAGTACACATATGTTGTCGATACAACAACTTCAAACTAGTATAAAAGAACAAGCGAAACGAGCTGGGGAGCTCGTTCCACCGCGGGGGGCACCGCCCGTGAGAAGAGTCTGGATTGAGAACTCATTCCACACGGTGGAGGCACCACCAGCCGCCGCTCATTTGCAGACCTCGGGGAGCGGGAGGGGGCGTATGGCCTGACGCGTGATGAAGTGTATGTGGGTGCAGATCCAGTGACCGCCCTGAAGGCCAACATCAAGGATTTGAACTTGATGCGAGCAGCTGCAGGAAGCCAGCGGAGAGAAAGGAGAGAGAGGCGTGACGCGCGCGGTAGAAAGATTATTATAGACGGATGTAGTCCTGCTTACGCACAAAATACTCATCAACATTTGGAGGTAATACAGTTGTACTACGATGGTATTAGTAATTACAGTTTATGGTATTTCAATTTTCACACCCGCACTGAAATGGTATTATCTCAAAGTATAAACACATCACACCCTACAATATGAGATTTGGTTTTGCATATTTTCTTACCATATTGTAGACCTTTGTTGTTCAAAACAAGTTTTATAGCAGGATTTTCCCCACATGTGCCGATGATGAGGAGGGACAATGTCACGAGAGAAGATGGTAACATCCCACGGTGTATGTCTCCTATTGGGAAATGAACAATTGCTTTCTTGTTTATATTTCACTCAATGCAAAAAGAAAGTATAACTTGAATCATAGCTTGATGATGAGGGACTCTCTTTCTTGATTATATTCTTTAATTAAATCGGACAATAAAACGTCATCACATGTAATGAATTCAAGCTTTTGGATGATCTAGCTAGCATATCACAAATAAAATAAGAAATTGTCATTACCAACTTGTTAAAGAGTGTCTTGATGTGTGTTGCTTCAGCGTGAGACAGCAGACTTCCCTTTGGGGCATTCTTTTATAGGGTAGGTCTCCGGTGTCTCAGGGAAGTGAAACCTGCTGTGCGTCCGGGTCCAGCTTTTATGAGGGGGGGGGGGGGGGGGTATTTTTTTACACTGACACCTGACATTTTCTGTTTATGTCGAGAATTTGTTTAAGTCTGGATTTTTTAGCAATTAAACTATGTCTATATTATTACCACTTGCAGATATGACGGTGGATCATTTGGCCTGGCTGTACTCAACGTGGGGGAGCTGGGGATGGATGCAGATGGACGCCTGTCCATCTCCAGTGTCTACTGCAATGCTAGTGTAGGAGATGCAGTTATTCTTTTCTAGGGTGGAGCAAGGTAGGATGAACAGTCTCAAGGAAATTTTAACTTTTGGAAAAAATAAAAAATGGCCGTGTTTGTTCCCATCATAGTGAAAACTTGCAGTTTCTGCTCCCTTGTGTTAGCGCAGATGTAGCCAACACAGCTGATTTGCAAACAATTAAAACCCTCAGAGTATAAAAACCTGATAAAATGCACGGTTTGGGACCATTTTTTTCCAGTTTAACACAAAAAAATGGTCTGATTATACTATGTTTTCCATTACTATACTATGTTTCCCATTTTAGAAAAAGAGATTTAAGAGTTTTTTTTTTTTTTTGGCTTAAATGTTTGCCCCATTCAACTGCATTTAACCACATTGGGAAGCTGCAGCAGAGCGGTAAGTGTTTCAGTTAGCAAACGGAGGAGGATGAATACATCTGAAATAAAAACACTGTTTTTATTTGTATTCTTTGGAGGAACATGGACTCGCAGTGGATGCTTAGTTCGCTTTCCTCAAATAGCGATTGTGGCCCTAAACAACCGCATAGAGTGTTTATGGAGCAGCCGGCCCTGCTGCATCTCATATGGTTGATGTGCCCCATTTCTATCTGGTGACAGATTGTTCAAAAAACATTTTTGAGAACTGCTTCTTTCGATATCTTTAAATATAGATTTACTGTTAAGGCCTCTTCCTCAAAAAACATGCATGTGCTGGATATGAATAAAAAATCCCTCTAAGCAGGTTTCAAGTACCAGGAACCCAAAATCGGATCACAGATGTCAGAAACACTACAAAATTCAACTGTCTTTTGGAAATACAGTATTACAGTACACAAAACACACAATAAAAACACTTATATGTCACATCCTTAGTGCACATAGTAAAACAGACTGTGAATGTGGAAGTGAAAAGAAGTTTGGTGTGTGTCTGGATGTGTGTGTACGGTTCTCAAATTCAGTTTCAATTTTTAAAAATTCAATTTTTAAAGGTTTAATAGTTTCTTAAATTTACATGCAAAAATTCACCCTCCATTGTGTAATGCTACACATGAAGTATAAATGATAAGTCTCCAGGGTGCCTGCTTACATCGTCTAATATCAGTCATCAGCTGGAAAAAAAAACGTAAGCATCCCCAGCCATAAAATATTTGATTTATTTATCTCTTATTCCCACAAATTCTCTTTTTTCTCACACATCATGATTAGTTCCATTAAAGCACACCAAACAAGATCGACAGGAATTGAATATTGTCAGACAAATTTTCATAACACATTTAGGACCCACTTGCCTGCACTTTGAATTCACTTCATCCAGAATGACAGTTAAAACACCAATTAAACAAATTTGCCCACGAGGACGACTATAGGCTTACAATCGAAAAATCAAATCAAATCAAGATTTAAGTTCAAGCAACTACACAATAAATGATCCATAACCGATGATAATGTGTCGATGAAAGGTGCCTTGGTCTTATATATTTTTTTCTCTTAAACGATACCTCAAGCAGCTTAAAAAAACATAATGAAATATTCACTCCATTTGTATCACCACAAATTTCATTCCCCACATATAAACACATACACACTCACAGTAAGACCCATTTTGGGGGACACTCACAGCAACTGTGAAAACCTTGCATGGTGACTGATGCTTAAAAACGCCGGCGTCCTTGTCCAATTAACAAAACAGGTTTCCTGTAATGAGCAGGCTACTGTACACTATGATTGCACGAGGCTATTATTGCACATAATCACAAAGGCAAAATAAAAGAAATACATTTAACACAGGTAATCCTCATCATTAGCTTGTACGTATATGAAGTGGCAACATGATGGTTTGATATGCGTCACCCCTCCAGCCCACCCCACCCCACCCCACCCCACTCCACCCTTCCCATTTAGAATCGCATTTGAGGACAATGCCATCCAACACTAGTGCTGCGTCCGAAATGGCATTCTATTTAGCACGCCAAATAGTGTTTGGTATGCCTGAAACCATAGTATGCTCAAATAGTATGCGAAAAGTACCAGGATGATCTAAAACCGGTGATATATCGTAGTATGCAAACACTGCACATTACACTGGAAAGTGTTTCCCTCAATGCATTGTGAGGGCAAGACGCCGGTAAAAGTTTCTATGCCGTGTTGTCATCATCCCGCAACGTGCTGAAAGGAAGTATAGCGGTATTTGACAATGTAGTACATCTGAGAAGCCGTGGAAAGTACACTGGACGATAGTACACACATGTAGTATATAGTACTTTGTACGCCATTTCGGACGAAGCAAATGTTTTTTGACGAGCTCTCAGTCATGGATGTCGTACTTGTACGCCTCTATGAGCCCTTCAATGGAGTGAATTAAACCAGATATAGCACATATGCCCCCAATAACAAATATGGAGACGTCAAAGAACACGTGGTGCCAGAGGAGGTTCCTCCACTGCAGCTTGAGGTGGAAAAGGCTTGGCAAGAGGAAGCACAAGCCGGCACCGGTGAGGCTCCCAGTTAGCCCCATGAGGAGGGCAAAGTGGGGCACAAAGATGGCCATCATCAATGTAAAGACCACAAGAGCCACGCGGAGGCCCAACCCCCATGATTTTAACCGCCCGCCGGGGCCGTAGCAGTCAGGGAAAATAGCTCTGCCGCCATCCTGGAATAGCGACTTCTCCAAAACCTCGACCGCTGCGAAAAATGGCAACGGGTAAGAGAGCAGAGCTTTGGCAACAAGGAAGAGGTTCACCAGGGCTCGAATGGTGGAGGGGAGGTTGTCGGTGATAACCTCTTTGGTGGCGTCCGCCCACGTCAGGTAGGCCACCAGGGCGAAGAGGCCTTTGAGCACGCAGGCAGAAATATGAGTCCAGTCCATCATGCAGTGGAACTCGCTTGGCCTCTGCATGTTTCCCTCCAGGGAAGGCAAGAAGATCTGGGAGGTGTAGCTGAAAACGATGATGCCAATGGAGATCGGGAACTTCTTGACATCGATGTAGAACTTGACCTTCTCCCAGGCCCAGTCCCGGGCCCTGGAGAGGCAGTAGGCGATGACCAGGACGTTGATGACGAAATGGGCGAGGGTGCAGAGCAAGCTGAACTTGGAGACGGCCTTGAGGTTCTTCAGGAAGGCACACGGCAGGAGCGCCGCTGTGGCCACCACGGACCAGGCCTTCTGGGAGACGGGCAGGCCCGGGAAGCTGTTGTACATCAGATTGCCGCTGACCACCACGTACAGGATGCACGTCATCACCAGCTCGATAATCTGGGCCACGTTCACGATGTGCCCGCCGAGCGCGGGGAAGCGCGGCGCGCAGCAGGCGTTGGCGACGTCCACGTAGGAGTCCCTGACGCGCACGCGGATGCCGTCCTCGTTCTCCTCGTACAGGCAGGCGATGAGGATCTTCCCGGTGTAGCAGCACACCACCGCCGCGAAGATGATGAGGAAGAGCCCGAGGTAACCGCCATGGAGGATGGCGTAGGGCAGGCCAAGGACGAACATGCCCTGCGGACACAGAGGATCGGTGAGAGGAGTGAAAGGAAGAGGGTGGAGAGGCCTTCATCCCTCTGAATACACCAGACCGAGTTGCATAACTGCAGCACAGAGACATGTGGGTGGAGGATAAGACTGGAGGAGCGGGACATGCAGTGAAAAATGTAAATTCTGTATAGTTGTGTCTGGCTACAACAAATACAGGATTAAAATATCAGAAATATATTTATTATAATTTTTTTTTTGCACAATTGAAATGATGTAATTATGCAAACACGTATTTAAAGGAAATATATTTTTGTTGTTTTTTTCACAATCTAATGAAAAAAAACAAAAAACGTTTTTTTTTAGAGCAGGAAGGTATTTGTTTTGTTTTTTTTCATTTTTTTCGTTTGAATGCATCGAATTATGATGCGTATTTACCTACATTTGCCTACATATTTTAAAGAAAACTATTCAATCAAATACAATTGGAGAACGATTAAACTGATGTTGATGTAGATAAGCAGGGGTCCACAAGAGAGGACGGGGGAACTGTTTCTCACTGATAAAAAAGGGATTTGAATAAATAAACCGAACGGTCTTTATCCACATATGAGCGCTCAGATTAAACGTTAAAATTATCGTTTATTTTTTCTATCCCGGCCTGAAACTCAGCAGATCGTTTTTATTCGTTCGTTTTCCCCACCCGTTTTGGCATTTTAATCGAGGATAGAGCGGCAAGAAATGCGCATTCATGTGAATCCCGATAAATAAACAAATTGGTTGGTGTTCAAGGTGACTTTTGGTCCATTTTACGCGCAGGCCTTTACAGCATCGATTCGCAGCCTTTTTTTTCCTGTGAAGGACCCTTAGTTTGATCCGCATTGGGACCCGACTCTGAGAGGATTTTTTATTATGAGATATGATTTGTGTCTATACTGTAGTTGCAGCGATACCACTATTGTCCGTCGTCTAATGGTGCTACATGCCTTGTAGATGAAATAACGGTGAAGTTAAAATATGAATAATGTTGGCGGGGCCCCCCTGGAAGCGCAGACATCAGGTGAAATACCTGGATAGCGTTGGTGACGTTCCAGCCAGCTTCCCAGGTGGTGATCTTCGGTTTGTCCTCGTCCAGCGAGCCTCCCATCTTGAGGCCCGAGGGCCCCGGCCCGGCGCCGTCCCTCTGGTAGCGGCTGTCCCCGTCCGCGTCCTCCTCCCCGTCCACCGGGGCCCCGGCCTCGCCCTCCCCCTCACGCAGCACGTCCATCTGCATCCCCTGTCGGTAGTCGTAGTCCAGGTCATCGCACTCCGCGAAGCCCAGGCCCTCCTCGTCCGTGGCGGCCTGGAAGCCCAGGCGGGCGAACACGCCGCTGACCTTGGCCTGGGATTTGTTGGAGACCGTGTGCGCCGCGTTGGTCAGCTTGTTGGCCAGCTTGTGTCGGATCAGGTGAGCCATCTTTTTTTTTTTTTTTTGGAGAGAAACAAAAAAGTTCAAAATCAATTTTTTCTCCGGGGGGAAAAAAGCCAGGCTGTCGAGAAAGGAGGAGAGGAGATGCATGCGGAGAGGGCTGCCTGTTGCCTCGACAT
>NC_137194.1:4049320-4146820 GCF_960531495.2 Zeus faber | reverse complement strand
CTGACCGGGACAATAGATGGATGGATGGATGGATTTTGACATCTTCATCTCTTGGTCTTGTGTTTGTGGTTCAAGCAGTGCTACTGGTCAGCGCTGTTGCAATTTGTAATTTTTGCTGTGATGCGTTCTACGTAAAAAAGTGATTTTTAACCTAAATTAAATTGGTATTTGAATTTCTGCTCTAGCCCTTGTAATCCAATAACCTCAATACCGACAAATAATAACAACAACAACAATAATAATATTGATGATATTAATATTAATAATAATGATGATGATAATAATAAAAATAATATTCATAATAATAATATTGATGATAATTGTAATAATAATAATAATTATTATTAATAATAATAATAATAATAATAACCCCATTCCCAAGTGAATAGATATTACAAAAAATGTAAGTATACAATTACTGAGAAATAATATTTAATATTGAAATCCCTTACTCTTCAATGACACAGTAACACATTTTTGTTGTGTTTTTTATGTCTTGGAAAATAAATATTTTCCCATTTGGTCCTGCTGTTGCAGGAAGAAGCAGCAGTATGTCCATGCCTCCACAAAATGGAGGCTGCTTGGCACGGTGCATGGCAGTCCCAGAGTGCTTGTAGCCTATTAGTTCCCCTGCACCTCATAATGACAAGCACAACAAGCGCAGGGCTCCCTGCGTGGCACCGAGTCACGTCAGGCCTTCTGGGAGGTTGCGTGGCAGTTTGTGTGTGTGTGTGTGTACAGAGAGATTTATATTTATATATATAATGAGAGAGGGAAAGGGAGATCAGGGGAAAGAGGAAGCATGCAGAGATATATTTGTGTTGTGTGTGTGTGCGTGTGCATGTGCGTGCGTGCGTGCGTGCGTGTGTGTGTGTGCTGCAGGGAGAGCTGACCCAGATCTGCTTATTAGCATTAGAAGGAGGGGGACAGCAGAGTCACTTAGAGCTTTGTGTCTGATCAGTGAACTGTACTCATGATTCAGCGACACACCATCAAGCCCCATACAGTAGTCCCCTTCCTTCCTTCCTTCCTTCCTACATCTGTCTATATATCCTCAGTTGAACCCTCCTCTTAGCAAATTCTCCTAATTAGCTTATCGATGTCATATCACGTAAGAGAGCTCGTCTTCCAACCTCAGACGATGTAAAACATAACAGACATAATGAATATATACATTTCCATCAGATTTAAAATGGGTATAAAGTATGAAATTAGTTGAATTTAAATTTGTGAAATGCAAAAAGTTAAATTTGTATTAAGAGGAGTACATCAGAATGACATCAGCAATGAGACATTACAAACATTGACATGTTATATTTAATATGACTAAATACATTCCATTTTTCTAGACAGATTATAAAATAATAAAAATAATAATATGAATATCTCTCAGTGATATGATTGAGTTGCTTTATGTCCGGTAATAGAAAAAATGAATGAAAGAAAGAGAGAAACATGTGAAGGCTGGGAGAACTGCAGATTGAGATAAAGCTTGAGATAAAGCTTGTTTGTGTGTTTGAAGGGAGAAAGAAAAGGTCAAACAAGGCGAGGCTAGTTTCCAGAGGCCACACCTGCAGATATAGTATCGTGGGTATTTGGGCTGATTTTAATACACCATGGATTCTAGTGTCTGAGAAAGCAGCCATTGCTGTACTGTTAATCTCTTGATCATGGACAGAAGTTCATGTTTATACAGTTGTATTGGCACCTTATATTTAAGAAGAACCTGTGTTTTAAAGAAAACTTTTAAAAATCAACAGATAATGTCACTACGATTTTGCAATATTAATAACAGGCCAAATATGGAAAGAAAATAGAGCTGTAACCATGCATGGGCACCTTACAAGAGCAGGGCTGCCTTACATCAGTTTTTCAGTCAGATGATTATTTCTTTCAATAAATTATAAGTCTCAATTGAATCAGTAACTTCAAATGATACTGTCAATAGGCTGCTTATTTCCTTTCTCACATGATGCCCACCAAACAGCTGAATGAATCTCTTGTCACAGACTCCAACGCGTCGGCGCCCCCTGGTGGTAAGATACGGAGCGAGTCATCATAATAATACAAATAAATCACAAATAAATAAAAAGTATTAAAATCAAAATGTGTTACAAACAGCTTGGGACGCAAGTCGCATACAGACTATTCCTCGTGTTACGACTAGTATTCTAGTTCTTTCTCCACACAGTCGGGGGATAAATAAAGAAAACACATTTAAATGTAGAGTTCAAAATTAGCACCAAAACGGAACCGGAACTGAAAGTCTGTACCGTGTCCCTAGTCGGACGCCTTTCGCGGTTGCAAAGACACACATTCAAAATGACTGCCAAAACAGAACCGCCGGCGTGCCAGATCTTCACGTTTAAAGACTGCAAAACCACCGCAGACCCGATTTATGAGATCGTCGCCCGGTGTCTAAGTCCTTCCCCGGTCCCCATTGTGATAGATAACGGCTCTTTCCAAACCAGGGCCGGCTGGGCCTGCGGGGGAGATGAAGCCGGCGGACCGAAGCTGGTGTTCAGGTCTGTGGCGGCGCGGAGCCGAGGAGCCGCCCGCAGCGACACGCAGGTCGGGAACGACCTGTCCAGCCTGGAGCCGCTGCGGTGGCTGCTGAAGAGCCAGTTCGACAGGAACCTGGTGGTCAACCTGGAGATTCAGGAGCTGATGTTCGACTATGTGTTCACACACCTGGGAATCACGTCGGAGGTGCGTTTCTAACCCTCTTGCTGCCTCGGCGTGCATGAGTGTGTTATTTGAAAGAAAACCTAGTGTATACTTTATGTTTATTATAACGTGTAAAACAGCTACATTTGATTTCATGTTTGAATATACTTTTTCTAAGTGTACTATAAGTACTTCCACTACACGTAAAGTATATTAATGACTTGCATACTAATGCTGTTCTTTAAATAAGTAGATGAAAGTAAAAATACCCCCAAAAAAACGACTGCAAGTATAGAAGAAGTGTTTTGTTTTTTTAAACACACTTTATGTACAAAACATATACTTCCGGTATAGAAAAATATTCCGTTAGAATGCACCTTCTCTCACCAGGGAAAGGTGGAGCACCCCATCGTGCTGACGGAGGCTCCGTGCAACCCGCTGCACTGTCGCCAGATGATGTCCGAGTTGCTTTTCGAGTGCTACCAAGTGCCTTGTGTCTCATACGGGGTAGACGGCCTGTATAGTTTCTATCACAACAACACAGAAAGAAACCTGCAGCCGCCACACACCGGCATCATCCTCTCTTCGGGATACCATTGCTCCCATGTCCTGCCTGTCATCAACGGCAGGTGAGGAATCAGGAATACACTGTGTTTGGGAAACCCTGTGTGGCTCACACCTATGTTACATTGGTCTGATTTCTCAAAACATTCTTTCTCTAGTACTGCACCCTTACTCTCTTTAATTATTTTGTTTGTGAAGTCCATTGTCACAAGGTCAAGATTAGAAAGGGAAGGATATCAGAAAATACCAATTGTCCTATAGGAGTTAATCGTGCATCACATAAAATAAGAGAAGAGACCTCAAATAAAACATGGTGTGAAGGGCATTAAAATAGCACAGAAAACAGCTTCACTTTTTAACGTATGTCATCCAATTAGATTAAATCAGTTGCATCTGTAGTGCCATTGTGCAGAGCGTTTCACTGGTAAGGCAGAGCTGAAAGGGAAGGCGCTACTCCCGCTGTGATAAAAACACTCGTACATTTTATCGGTCAAAAAAGAACCATAATCATTTGTAATGGGAGCCCGTGCCAATCTTCAGTGATAGGGGTGATGCGATCAATATTTTACACAATCCATTGCTTTCCAGGCTTTTGTTTATTTGTCTTCTTTAATGAGGTCTGTGTGTGTTCAGGATGGATGCAGGGAACTGTAAGCGCGTGAATGTGGGAGGCAGCCAGGCGGCGTCGTACCTGCAGCGCCTGCTCCAGTTGAAATACCCGGGTCACCTTGCTGCCATCACACTCAGCCGCATGGAGGAGCTGCTGCACCAGCACAGCTACACGGCTTCTGATTACCACCATGGTAGGGTAGCAGGTGCATGAAGATTTACACACACACACACACACACACACAGGATACGTGCCCCCGTGCCGAGCAATAACATTTGGGTGTTTATCAATACAGAGTACTGATTGGAGTATTTTTGATAAAAGTGCATTTTTCGGTTTGAGTTGTCACAGATTTCTTTCAAAGATTTATTTTCTTTAATGTGTTTTAGTTTTTGTTCATTGAACATTGTATCAACAAAATTCAAGTAGATGGATGGATGGAATGATGGAAACACACATGATTAACATTTCATTTGTTGCAACATTTTCAACATTGGTTTAAGATTCCCATTAAATGGAAATGTGATAGTGGAATCTAACAATTTTACATAAAGTTCAGTTGATTATGTCATATTTGTGACGGCTCCACCAGTAACGGTGCACGCACACACACGCACGCGCGCGCGCGCGCGCACACACACACACACACACACACACACACACACACACACACACACAATATAGACCTCATCTTGCTTTGTGAATTCCCTCCCCCTGCGCTGATCCATGTAGAGCTGGAGAAGTGGCGCAGCCCGGAGTTCTACGAGCGGGAGGTGCACCGCATGCAGCTCCCCTTCTCGGCCAAGGTGCCCGGCGGCTGCGTCAGTGCGGAGGAGCGGCAGGAGCGGCGGGCGCAGCAGCTTCGGCGGCTCCAGGAGATCAACGCTCGGCGGCGGGGGGAGAAACTGCATCAGGACCAGGAGAAGCTGGACAAACTGCTTGCTGTGCAGGTAAACAACCCATTGAGATGCAAAGTGGAACTAGAATCAACACCGTATTTAAGTAGACTTCTCCTGAGTTTCCCCCTGGGGATTAGTTAAGTGTTATCGTTTATCCGTGACTTTAACTTAAAAGCTATTTAGGTTGCTGTATCTGCTTCGTCTGTTTTACATTAAAAAAAAAAAAATCCTTTGTTTAAGTTAACATTTTTATATTCTGGCCTTCAATTCTCTCTTTGTTTTATTGTTTCATGTGAGTGCCGCTTTGGTTCGCATTTATTTTTGTTATTAAAGTGTGTGTTCCACTCTTACTTAAAATCTGGTGATTTTATTTAGCATTTGTTTAAATGCCTTTACTAGGATTTGTACTTTAACTCAGTTTTTAGTGACTTTATTCTTGTGATGCACTTTGTAAATAACTGCATTGTGATTTTTAAAATGCTGTATAAATAGTTTTTTGCTGTTTTATTATTCATTAAGGTAATATTACACTTTATTAATCCCCAAGGCAAAATTTGGGGAAATGATTGTTATGGTTATTATTCTTTAAGTGCAGATTTATCCCAGTCCATATGTTAAAAACTAGTCCTGTTCAGTGAATACAGTCGAGGAATTTAACTCAATTTGTGCCAACGTGTGTGTGTCTTCAGGAGCTGCTGGAGGAGGGCCTGCGGGACCAGTTCCATAAGAACCTGGTGGAGCTGAACATGGACTCTGCTGAGGAGCTGCAGTCCTACATCAACAAGCTGCACATTGCGGTGGAGCAGGGGCGGCAGAAGCTGCTGCACAGCGACGGCTCGGAGGGAAAGACGGAGGTGCGTTTTTGGTGAAAAGTGTCGTTACGGAATGCGTGTGTTCATTATTAAGTCGAGTTGGACCTGTTCAAGGCTGACAAGGCGCCTGACGAGGTACGTTTTAAATGGGCCAAGCAGTTGAGAGACAATACAAGGGTTTTTTTTCATTATTTAATTTAGAGAAATGTCTTGTGCATTTTACTTTTTTTTTGTTGTGTCTGTAAATGGGCATAAGAAAATCTTCAACAAGAGCTGTAACTTCTATACAATGATTCCAATTGCTCGGGTTGGATGTGCTGCATTTATTTATTACTACAGGGGGCGTCAAAGATTCGGTCCGCAGAGAGATCTAATCCGGTCCGCGGAACAATAAAAAAAAAAAATAATAATTATATTTTAATTTAAATATTCACATTCAGTTATTATCTATGTGTGAGCAATTTAGTATCGATACAGATGAATCAACTGCAGTTAAGTTGAGTGTACGATATTAGAGTCCATCTTGTTCATAAAATTAAACTTTGGGAAAAGTTTAAAATGGAACACTTTGTAGTTATAGCAGAAACCTGAGAGCCGGTTGATAAAGCTTATTTCAGATGGTTGATTCCAACTTTATCAGCCTGAAAGTGCATCTGAGTGGCAGTGGTGGTCCAGAAATGTTTGGCACGGTGTGAATATAGAGGGTCTGAGTGCCGGTTAAAATAAATTGAAAGGTCAAACTGTAGCCAATCAAACTGTAGCCATTCAATCTCCAAACCAGTCACAAATGAACCTCAAGTACCGAAGTTGCGAGATTTCTTGATTGAATGTTACTGCTTTTCAAGTGAAACCCAGTCGGTTTCCTGGCAACAGAACAGAGCTGTGACCTGCAGGACGATCCGTCTGTGCTGCAGGTGTCTGAGCTGGATCAGCAAATGGACGAGGGAGACGGGGTGACGCTGATGGACCCAGACTTCCCTGAAGACACCATAGCTGACAAACACACCAGCGTGCAGGTAATCCACAAGCAGCGTCTAATCCAAAACATATCCACAGATCTGGATCTAGACGGAGGTAAACTATTATATTACAACATATTCAATGTTTTAATATAATTTCAGAAATAAAGATAATCTAAAACTCAACTCAATGTAATAGTTTTTCAATATTTCTAATCATACACCATATTAAAATGTGCGTGGAAAGGTCTATGAATATTAATTTAGGTAATATGCAAATATGTGTAGCAAATTATGTGTCAGTTATTTCATGTGGTTATTTTATGGTTATAATTAATTTTACAAAGCCTTTTGTCTGAGTGCCTGAAAATACCGAAAATAGATACTTAATTCATCCGCAGGGAAATTATTTATGGAAAATCACTTGCACTGGTGCCTTAACTCTTAACAAATCCTGCACATGGCAGCAATATACAGGACGTTCAAATGTTCTAACCTCGAAAATGATCTCACCCTCCAAATCTTGATTTGATATAAGTTCTGAATCACAAGTTTTTGTACTGCAAACAGTGAAATGAAGAATTTGTGAGACCAAAGCCCTTTTGATGATTGAAATACGGTTGAAATTTAAAACAATTTCAAGTTATTCTGGAAAAAAGTTGTGATTTTGCTTTTCTTTTGAAGCAGGGTGCCAATATTACAGCTCTTGCGTTAAACTCGCCAAAGAGTAAATGTGATGTGCTCTTACAGCCGGTGTTCAACATGGCCGAGTATCACCAGCTGTTTGTGGGGACAGAGCGTTTGAGGTGTCCCGAGATCCTGTTCCAGCCGTCGCTCACTGGAGAGGAGCAGATGGGTCTGATGGAGACTCTGCAGTACGTCCTGGCCAGGTAACTCCATCTAGGGTAGATTATATCTCGAATGCTGGGATCCACTGAATAAATTTCTTATTTTTATTTGATCTGCTCTTGAACTAGGGCTGGGTATTGTGACTGGTACGATAGCGGTACCAATACAGTACTTCATTCAGTACCTTTTTATTTCTACTATATCCATCATGTGAATGGAAGCATTCAGTTGTGCAAAATGCCACCACACCATCCAAATGTTTTTTTCACTAATACATTTTGAAAGTATTCAAATTTTTGAAATATTTATGAAATAACTGTACAAAGCTGTACAATGAAGTATTTGGGCAGTGTCATTTTAAACAAACAGCCAGTACAGGAGGAATGATGACAGCGAGGAAAACCTCTTTCA
Source organism: Zeus faber (assembly GCF_960531495.2). NCBI lineage: Eukaryota > Metazoa > Chordata > Actinopteri > Zeiformes > Zeidae > Zeus > Zeus faber. The sequence goes on along the minus strand of NC_137194.1, from coordinate 4,139,049 downwards.
CTGTTCTTACGGACGCCTGACTGTTGTTTTAAGAGGCTTGTGAACCATCCTTAAACAAACTGTTGGAGCTGCTGCTGCGGTGGAGAGCCAATCACACGTTGCATTAAATCCAAGACTGCTTGTGGTGATTGGCTGGCTTGTAGCTGCTGCGGTGGAGAGCCAATCACACGTTGCATTAAATCCAAGAACGCTTGCGGTGATTGGCTGCGAGCAAAACCATACAAAGTATTTTTCTTCTAGATCTGGGTACAAAAAGGATTGAATGCAGGTATTGGGTTATTTCGGTCCATACCATAAAGGTATTGAGTACCAACATTCTGGGTGAACCAGTTTGTAACCTTGTTTTGAAAAGTGTTGTATAGTTTAACTAAATACTGTTCGGAAGTCTCAAACTGCTCCCTTGATTGTGAAGGCATCTTCTTGTTCTTCCTGTTCCGTGTGCAGGTATACTCCAGAGCAGCAGGAGGCGCTGGTGGGCAACGTGTTCCTGACAGGAGGCAACATGCTGTACCCAGGGATGAAGGAGCGGGTGGAGCGGGAGCTGCTGGCCATGAGGCCGTTCCAGTCCCACTTCCAGGTACCAAGCAGCACACGCTCAACCTTTGTTGAGATGCCTTTGAGCAAGGCTTCAGCTTGTTAAAAGCCTTTATTACGATTAGTAAGCTTCCAACAAAAATCTGATCATTCTCTACAATCTATGCGACTTTCAAATCATGGACGTCGTTGACCCTCCCTTAACTTCTGTGAGTAGTTCAGATGTTTATCCCTGTTATACTTCACACTCCCATCAGGAGTTGGAATCGACATTTAGTGCGAAAACGCTCTCCACATTTCAGACAAAGCAGCCTGAGTTTGTCAATTTGAGGAGTAATTTGATTTAAATAAATAAATAAATAAATTTGATTTGTATCGTTACACCCAAGTGGGCGACGCTTTTATTAAGTTGACACTCAATGCAGATTTGAACTGGTGCTGTGAGAATGGAGCCGACCTACACACGAGGAGAAATAAATCCAACCCGTTCCATTAAATATAGACATTTATTTAACAGTCAGCATCTGCGCCTCCTTCCAGGTCACCATGGCGTCCAGGCCGGCTCTGGACGCCTGGTACGGAGCCAGGGACTGGGCCGTGGGGCAGCGCCCCTCGGGGGGGGAGGAGGGGGCGGTGGAGGGGTGGATCAGTAGGCGGGAGTACGAGGAGAAAGGAGGCGAGTACCTGAGCGAGCACCGCGCCTCCAACGTCTTCATCCCCATGAAGATCGTCAAGCCTGCCCCCTCCTCCTCCTCGTCCTCCCGCCCGGCGGAGCCCGCAGCGGTCGCCTCCTCCGTCGCTGCCGATGTTGCCGTGGCGACGTCCACGTGAGTGCCCCGGGGCTCAGAGGTGCTCCTGCAGCCACAGCGCTGTGTTGAGGAAACAGTCGGCCTGCGTGTCCACTCGGGCCAGGGAATGGCCGTCCTCTGGAAACCATAGCAACCTGGCAAACGAAACCGCACCTCAGTAAGACTCGTCGCAAATGACTTTGAGCAAACCGCCCCCCCGCCGGCACCACCCACCTGACGGGGGCGCTCCTGCTCTTCAGCGCTCTGTAGAGCTCCAGTCCCTGGTGGGGGGAGACTCTTCGATCTTTGCCTCCCAGCATGAGCAGCACCGGAGCCTTGATCTACCAGGAACAGACGGTAAAATGTATAAATAAAGTGTAAATATGCCACAGTGTGATCCGCAAACATCGGCGTCTGGATGAACTCGGATGAACTCCTCCTCCGCTCGTACCCGAGCAGCGTGGGCGATGGGGGATTTCTCCAACATGGCAGCCAAGGCGTCTGCAGTGGGGATCTGGTCGTACGAGTACTGTAATCCCACGCTGGAGTAACGCCTGGAGAGGTGAGGAGAGGGGTTGGTTGCCGGTTCAACGCCAGGACACATCCGCCCCCGGGCCGGTCCACATGCACCTCGTCAAACGTGGCAATATTTTTGGACAAATATCTCTAATGTTGATATGACGACCAAGCAGGTATCGACTGAAACAGTTGATCAAGTTCAGAAAACCGCTTTAATCCACTGTAATGGAGCCTGAAAGAACATTTAACCTTATCGCCCGGCGCCGGCTTCAATGTCGGTATAACCACACTGAGCAGCGTGTGGGCAGGTCTTCATTTCAACATTTCTGACGTTATGAAACTTGTGAGGCAATCTGTCCAAAATTCAGTCTGACATGCAGCAGATGTTTTTATGCTTCCTACCAGTCGACGATGTCGCTGGTTCCCAGTAAGGTGGCGGCATTGATCACCGGGTTCCTGGCCGCACATGCTCTGTAGAAGTCTGGGAACTGACCAATCAGGTGGCAGGACAGGAAGCCGCCGTGGGAACCGCCGAGCACAGCCAGGCGTTTAGGGTCAAGGGTCACGTCGCTCCGCAGTGCAGTGAGTACTGCTCTCTGAGGACGGGACATGATTTTAGGCTTGTTCATCACAGCACAGGAGATGTACATTTATGTGTTTTCATGCAGATTAAATGTAACGCTGTACGTTGTGACCCCTGTTTTCTCGCCGATATTTTGTTCCGATTGTCACTGAATGTGATTCAATGATCAAAAAGGAAACGCAACAGATACCTGCACGTCTTTTACGTCCTGGTTACCAATCTGACCGATCAGGGACAGGATGCTGTCCTGGCCAAACCCCGTGGAGCCTCTGTAGTTCACTGCCCAAACAGAACCAACGACATGACAGATGATGAGGAATGTTTTGGAATGTGCTCATAAAAACCATTAAAACTACTAGTATTAATTTATAAGTAGTGGGTAGTTTATAAGTAGTGAGTATACAAGAAGTAGACGTGAGTCACACCCATGAGAACAGCGAAGCCCAGTTGAACCAGTCCAGCTGTGGTGGCGTTCCACTCGGCAGGGAACTGGGAGTGCGGGCCGCCTGCGTCGTCAAATCCAACACAGCATTCACAGATGAATAACCTTCATGACACAGCTTTGTAGAATAATTGAATTTAATTGGCGAATGTCGACAACACGCTATTTCTGAATAATGACCACGGGCAACCACTTTTCTGCCCGCATGCGCTCACTAACACTAGCTAGTGGCGCCATCTGGTGGCACTATATAGAAACGACAATAGAAGACTTGAGAGGAGCGAGGACATAAATATCAAAAAGCCCCAACGTCCCATCCAGCACGACTCGTCTCACGATTCATTTAAACATCCAATTCAACATTAATGACAGTAAATTGGTTTGTCATTTGTAGGACCAATACTTTGCAACGTCGTTGTGGACTATATTTCTAAGTGGAAGCTTTTACATTTTACATACGAGGAATAAAATCATTTTAAATAAATTTTCTGTGTCCATGTATACATTTATTTCGTAAAAAGCCAATAATGTGCTGCCAGTAGGTTATCGCAAAAATAAGAGGCGGTCTAAGGTTAATTTCCTTATAAGAAGGTATTTGGCAAACATAGTACATAACGACTACTTTACTGATGAAGTATCCTGTGTTTTTCCAGCATTGTGGGATACATGGACAGCTTATTCCAGGTAATATTTATGAACCAGGCTTTCATGAGGAAGGTTGAAGCCACAGAGTTGGACACTGACCGTGGATGAAAACAACCAGAGGTAACTTGGGTCCGAGGAGAGGAGCGCATGGTTTAACCAGCACGGCCCCAAAATATAGACCCGCTGCAGAGGAAACAAAAACATCAGCACTGGATTGGTATGAGCGGTTGTACCGCATGCTTCTTAAATCAGCAGGTCGCAAACTGTCTTTCCCCGGCCGCTCTTTCATTTCATTTATCAGAGAAAAATGATGTTTGAATTTAGTTTTCTGTCACTGCTGAATAATGTTAAACTGCTCACTTTTTAATTTTTTTTATTTTATTTTTTTGCTGGACATTCTGTTGTTTGTGAATTAAAAAAAAAAAAAAAAAGACAAAATATGAAGTTCTACTAAAAGATTCATTCAGTCCAACTTTAGTTCGTCTGCGTCACGCTCATCCTCCTGCCCCCACATGTAATATGTCTGCACCCCCACTCTGGGGTGTTGGATGTGTGTAGTACTGACAGTAGAGTGTGTTGTCCTCCTCTGCAGCAGGAGTCACATCCAGAACCGACCAGTGGAAGTCAAACATGGCGGCAGGCGACTGCAACGTGAGCCAAGTCACAGCTTCACCGGCCGACGGGAGAAAACCAACCCTCTACGCGCACACACACACACACACGAAAGAATGGAAGTCAATAAGGAGTTGTTATTTAAGTCACTTCATATTGCTTAGATGTAAGTTGTCTCTGTATAAGTGTGTGTTCCCACCAGGGTTGGAGGCGTTTTGGGGCTGGAGCAGCAAACAACCATCAGGTCTCTCTGGATTGTCAGCAACTTCCAGCTGCTAAACACCTGAGAAACATCTCTCTCTCCTGAAAGAAAGCAAGAGCTTTAATTCACGTCATCCTGGTTTTACTGGTGACACCTTGATGACGTATGGGAAGCCATTTGGGACAAAACGTGAAGAGCTAAACAGTGGAAATAGGACAAAAAAATAATAATGATGGAAACTTTTCCTTGGTTTAAAGACCTTTAATCTCATCATCTCTGAGGCAAATCAGTTACTTTTTGGGTCCCAGCCCCAATTTTTAAAATGACGCCCGTTTGCTCTTAGGATCCAAGTAAACAATATTCTATCTCAATATAACTTATAACTTAAACCTCAATGTGAATCGTATGGTGCGGTTCTGTTGAACCCACTCAACTTTGACCCATCATATTTTTATATTATTTAAATTCTAAATCAATTGTATTTTTTATGCAAGCTGTTTGGCCACGAGCTACAAGCTAAATTTTGAGGACAGCTGTTCAACACGTTTAGCACAGTTTTAGCAAAACCAAGAGACTTTTATTTTGAAACTTTGAAACTTTTTTTCCTCGGTGCCGTACCTTCCTGTTCTTCCTTGTGATGGGGATGATGATGATGAAGAAGTGGAGGAAGAAGGAGATGTGGAAGGGAGGACGAGAGAAAAGCAGGAGATGGAGGAGGAGGTTGGGTAAAAGGAGTGGGAGGAGAGAGGGAGAGCGGAGGAAACGAAAGACAGGAGGAGGAGGCGGCGGCGAAGGAAGGTGGGATAAAGGAGAGGAAGGACTCTTACTATCAGAGAGGAAGGCTACGCTCTTCTCCCTCCTGTCGACTACAAACAGGTCCTGAGGGAGGGAGGGGGTGAGATAACAGGGTTTTATTAATAAGGCTGTGCTCTAATGTTTTTATTCAACTGTTTATCATTGCAAACTAATCAATATGATCTAATGTATGTAATGTATGTGTCACGCTAATGAAGTTTAGTGAATTATATTATACACATTGAAAACAAAGTGGGATTAAAAAAAAAAAAAAGGAAAATACACGGCACAGGCAGTTTACTGAGGAAACAACGGTATTAAAGTTGAAACGTTTGTTCCGTGTGTTTCACCTTGAAGTTCCCTCGTGCGCTGCTGAAGACGACCCTCTGACTGTCTGACGACCAGCAGCAGGAAGGAAGCGCCTCGTAGAGACCGGCAAACTCACCTGACGGGAGGAGGGGAAAACACACACACACCACCAGGTAAAAACCTCAACTCCACGAATACAGAGAGGAAACAGGAAATGAGAGTTTGAAACCAGAGCAAAGTGGTGTAAAGCGGTGAACACACCGCTCTTCGCTCTGTTGACGACCTCCACTAGCGTGGACGTCTTCCTGCTCCCAAGGTCAAACTGTTGACAAACACAGAAGCAGAGTCATGATGGGAACGCCGCACTCGTGTTCAATCCAGGTGTGGGTCTAAAATGATAACTCTGCTTATTTTCATCAATATTTCACTTGTGTTAACCAAGCGGCAGCGGTGACGCTCGGCGCTGGACCCGAGGTGGAAGCGCTTGAAACTGCAGTTCCATCCACGGCCACTAGATGTCGTGATAGGCGACCTCCAACCGAAGAAACTTCTCGTCGGAAATAGTCGATGTTATTTTCCCCCAGGCGACCTCAGAGTCTCAATATCTGAGTTAACTTTTATAGCAGCTGAATTGCTACGTAATTATATTCTCTACTTATATGTATTATACCAGTTTTTGCTATTATATTATACAAATCTGGTAAAAATAGGTACTCAGTGTAAGTGCATCTATAAACAAACACAAACCTGCTGCAGACTGAGGCACTGCTTGTGGGCTCCAAACACCTGACCCTGCAGGTAGATCAGACTGGTTCCATCTGGACTGAGTCTGGGACACGACACCGACATGCTGTCATCTGAGAGACACTCTGGGGGGGGAGAGAAGTGGAGATGATGTAGATAGAGAGAGGAGGAGGGAGGGAGAGACAGAGATATCGTGGAGAGAGAGAGAGAGAGGCAGTTGCCATGACAACCAGCTCCTTTAGCTGAAGTGTGAATAAAACAGAAACGGGAAGCACTCACCACAGAGCGCGTCCAGGCCCAGTCTGAAAATGGCTGACCTGGAAACATTGTTAAAGAGACATTACACTCAAACATCCTACACTAATATTCAACCCATGCGTTCAATATGAGTCAACTCATTTTAATTTAAAGTGGTCATCTGAAAGCATCTTGCTCAAAGAAAATCCCGTATTTGAAATCGTATTTAAATCTGATCTTTAGAAGGACCCAAAAAAAAAAGAAAAACGTCCAAAAGTGGCCACCCGTTCTGTCCAGATTATCTCTACCTCTCAACAGAACTTTTCTAATGACCTTCAAGAACTTTTCCGGTTCATTTTGTGGCACCCTGTTGAAACGGTGTCTTGGCGGTTCATTTTTGAGAAACGGTCTGTCCGTCTTAGTCCCCGGTCCTCGTGGCGTCTAACTCAAACCCACGTAGAAAGGCGCGTCACTTCCTGACCTGCGGTTGGAGCAGAACTTGAGGCCCAGTCTGAACGGTTGGTGCCACCAGCCCACAAACACCACGGCCTGGCCCCCCGGAGCCCACACGGCCTGGGGAAGGAACACACACACACACAAACACACACACACGTTTGAGTCTGTCAAAAATAAGAACGCATAAAGGTCAACGCATTTTGCTCCCAAAAAGGTGAACACATTTAACCCGCTCATAACAAGCGGTCGTGTGGTTTGACATGAGCCTTGATTTGATCATTCCAGACAAACAGTGCAAAGCGAACCACAACAAAACACCATCGCTGGTGAGGTTGAGTTTACATTTTTGTGAGATTGTGTAAAAAAAAACAAAAAACTTTGCTGTTGACCCCCTGCAGCTTCTTCAAGGACCCTCTGCAGCTCCTTCAAGGACCACCTGCAGGTCATTCAAGACCCCCCCCTACAGACACCAGTTTGGGAACCCATGGATTAACAAACACAGGTCAAAGCATTAAGGGCTGAATGTGTCTTCACAATGGAATATGGGGTCATGATATTGAAGTATTTTTTTTACTTTTGGTACCGTAGTAAATAAAATAACAATACAATACTGAATGCTATTTTTTTTTACCAAACTGGTAATCATCACCACGTTCCTGACCCCTTCACTTTCCACTGTGTGTGTGTGTGTGTGTGTGTGTGTGTTCACCTGTCCAGGGGATACATGTGCTGGGACTCCCTCCAGGACTCGCACTCCCCCCACATGCAGATCCACCACGCACAGCACCGCGAGGCTCCGAGCGGCGAAACCTTCGCCCCAGTCCTCGCGGTACACACTCCTGTCCTGGAGGAACGCACACATTCACAATATCACCATTGTTCCAAATATCATATTATGATATATAATAATCACATTGACAGACACTGTCTACAACATGCAGCAACAATTCTGGGCACTTCTCTGAATATTTTTCTGCATTTTAATACATTTCAATACATGTATGAACTAAAAGAAGAATTTATTCTGCTGGAACATAACGGCACAAATTCAAACAAGAAAAACGTCTCTGCGGCGCAGGGGTGGTGTGGGTTGAGCGGCCACACCTGACCCGGATCTAGGTGATGGGGGTCAGGGTGGCTGCACACCTGTTGCTCGTTGGTTGGTCTGACGAGCAACAGGTAAAACCCCCATCACCACACTCACGCTCAGGAGAGGAGCCCCGTCATGACGTGTTCTACCTACTCCTGGCTTGTTCCAGTTAGCCCCCCCCGCAATAAACTGGTGTCTACAACCCTCCCGCCACTCGGTTGCGTGCGGCAGGAGAAACTGCCGCATTCTTCTACTTGGACAAAACCTTGGACTTTTTTTTTGTACGTTTGGGGCCACATGCTGAATATTCAACACATGAAGATTGTGAGAGCGTGTTGTACCTTCCCACAGCTGGACTCCCCATGGGTTCTCTCTGCTGCGTACAGCAGTCTGGACTCGCACTCTGACCAGGACAGGCCTCCAAACTGGGCTGGACGAATGTGAAATAACAGGACAACACAATGAAGCCACCGGTGCCGCAGTGTGTTCTGCGTGCCCGCCGTCGTGCAAACCTTCTCTGCAGAGGCTCACCGTCGTCATAGACTCGCCCGTGCTGGTTGAGGGCCGTCAGGTCCAGGCTCTGCTTGAGGCCGTGGGCGTCCCAGATCTACAAAACGAGCAACCGAGGACATCAACACACCGGGACGGGACAGCCACAACCTCGTCCCTTCTGTGCGTCTTCTAACCTGAGGTGGAAAGTTCCAGGTTCAACAAAGTCAGAAGGTACCACCATGATCCTGCTTCGTCCACAGGCTAACCCACCTCATCTCACCCTTCAGGGTTGACTCTCTCATCCGCATGGTTGACTCCAAATCCCAGAGTTTTTTTTTTAACTTTCTGAACCTGGATTTTCCACCTTTTGATTCTGACTTTGAATTTCAAAACAAGGTTGTATCTGAATAAACAGAGTTTCATTTCAAATGCATCAGACTCCCTTTTCAATCGGCAGAATTTCGCACAATTCGGCTTCGACTCAAGATAAAAATTTTTTTAATTCCACACAGAGGGCTCCGTCAAGTTGTACTCATCAAGGTAACACTGTCAATGTGCGTTGCCCTGCACGTTATGGTCTGTCTTCCTCACCTCCAGAAGCTGGTGGTTGCCTGGTGTTTCCCTGATGACGGCCCTCAGGCCTCGGAGGGGGGAGAAGCCACTCAGCAGCCTGGATTAAACGAGAGCATCACTGCGTTCAGATGATACTGTGTCTCTTCTAATAGTGTATGGACCCAATTTTACACAAGGGGTGTGTGTGTGTGTGTGTGTGTGTGTGTGTGTGTGTGTGACTGACTCTCCCTGGACAGGAACGCCGGGTCCCGGTGGGAGGACGGTCCCGATGGTCTTGTGGTTGCTGCCGTCCGCCAGCAGAGTCCACTGCTGTCTGAAGCGCAGCCTGCTGCCTCGAACCAGGTCCGTCTGACTCCAGTCTGGGAACGACAAAATGACGCATCCGTGAAGTGTGGCGGCAGCCTGCGTCCTCGACGCTGCACCGCAGCCACCTTGTTGGTTCTCGTTGGTTAGGTCACGGCGTCCAGTGCGTCGGGTTCTCATTAGGAGGCCGACCAAGCGTCTCCCGGCCTGTCCACTTCCACCGCACCGCGGTGTGCCCTTCATTCCTGCTCCTGTGAGGCCTCATCTTTTCATTTCTTCCACCGTGTCCTTCAGCGCTCAAGCCCACAAGCACACGCTCCGCAGCGTCTGGTACCGGACAATGACCACAAAAAACAGGTGGATGCTTCCCTGTAATGTGGAGTGAACTGTTCAGATTAGAAGGCGGAAACACACGCCCACACGTCGCAGATTTGGGGGGGGGGGGGGGGGGGGCCTGGAGGACGCCCCCTGGTGGCCCAACACAGCACACGCATCTGAGTAAAGCTCATGTTGAGTCATTTCAATGTAACCTTAATGTCAGCGTTGCAATGCGGAAAAAATAAAACATAGATTGAAATAAAGTATACCCACAAAGGAGTTCAATTTAACTTTTTAAATACCCGAGTAACACACATAGCAATGTTTCAACTACTACTTTATGTTACGTTTGTTTTTTTTTGTTAATATGTATTTCTCCAAGGTTTAAACGTCATCGTAGCGTCTGTTACTAAAACATGGAACCGCGTGAAGGCGGTAAAGCCGCAGACTCGGCGGCAGTTCGTGCGTGTGTCCAGCCGCCCACCGACCTGTGCTCACCGTGTAGACCCTCCGTCCGTCCCCCAGGTCCGTCCCCCGGGTCACGCAGGCGGCCTCCGGTGCGGCTCTGCCGCTGCACCGGGAGTAAACCCCGCTGACCGTCCGGGTGTCCATGGGGGTCTGGCGGTCCGGCGCGAAGACGCCCGTCACGCTGCGGGAAAACGCGCTTTTCACAGGGGGTGGGGGGGACGGGTACTTTTAATTCAACCGGGATGCAAAGTGGATGATTGATGCGGTTCGTCCGCTTGACGCTGGTTTTAAAAACAACACGTCGAACGGTAACGACGCCGCCATGTTGGAGGGTCCCTCACCGGACGGTACCACTCTAGTGCGGCTGGCAGGGGTGTAGTGCGGGGCACCAACCGCCAGGTGTCACTGAAAGCTCGCATATAAATTCAAATGTAAAATAATTGTTTATTTTATAACTACGTGTAAAGAAACGCGCACGTGGGGTGAAGTCATGTTATTTGCTTTGAAATGTAATTGAGTAAAATGTCAAAGCAATGTTGTATTTTAGGCCTTGCAGAACGGCCCGCCCTCATTTTAATCCTTTTTACTTTGTTTTATTCTATTCCTGCTTCATTCTGTTGTGTTTAATAGTGCTCCACTCTTGTTTTAATTCCTCTGTTATTTGTATTGTATGTATTTACTTTCACCATCGCCTTTCACCTGTAAAGCGCTTCGAGATTTGTCGCCGCAGATGAGAAGCACTACACAAACTCAACTTATTATTGCTATGGTTCCGATTTTCCTTCATTCTCCTTGTTGGCATTTTTCAGGCTATAACACGACACCCGCTGAACTCACGGACATATTTGAGGTCTCGTTAGAACCGGGACGTCTCAGACATCCAGTGGCTTTAATTTGATCCGTCTACCTTCGGAGCAGGGATTACTAAAAGACCGAAGAAATCTACCCCAAGTCGCAGAACTTTGGCGTACATTGATTAGATTGTGGAGCGGCGAGCTTTGTGACATCATCCGATTTGTTACTTATGTGCAGGGTTAGCCTGAGGGGGAATTCGCACCCGGTGCGGAGGAAGTGATGGTGCGTTCACAGAACTCTGAAAACTAGAAACTAATGCTGCATTCGAAGGAACTCGTATAACTGTAATTTGTGTTTTGCTGATACTTTTTATTTTTAAGAAATGTTTTTGTTGAGTTTAGAAATAATTGTGTTATAAGTTGTGTTACGGAACAAATGTATTGTTTGTGTGTTTTTCGTGTTCCAGGTGCCAAAGAGAATCCGAAAGTCTAAGAGAATAAAGAAGCGGCGGGCAGGACGTCCACCCTGCGTTCCCTGTGAACTCGGAAATCTGTAATTTGTCGGTAGGAAGTGATGCTGCATTCATGGGAACTCTGAAAACGGTAATTTGTGACTAACACGACTAACCTGGACCCTGTGTATTGCTGCCTGCAGCTATATTTATTATTATTAGTCTCCACAACAGAATACACTTGATGACCTTCCACCACTCATGTTAGTTGTATATTCATTTGAATTCTTTATTTTCTCAGTGATCATTTCCCTTCTGCTTATGGAACACTTTCATTTCAGTAAAAGGGAAAGAAGAAAGCGAGAGTTTGATTCCTTTAACTCAACTTAACACCATAATTGTCCTATTGTCTGGATTTTTGATTTCCTTAAAAATCACACCACAAGTGTTTTCCCACTTTCAGTAAATTAGAAATCAATTTACAATTAACCACCATAAATGGTTAGGCTGGTCTTTAACTCTCTTTTCTTTTAAAGTTACTACACAAACATGAGTAATACTGTGTTGGGGTTTTTGTATTACTCTGTAAGTAACACTTTCGTTATATTTTTAATCAGGCATCACCCTGTTTGTGTTCATCAATTGATTTTAAAATAAAAATCTAATAACACACACTCACGCAAACACTACACACTGTATTTCATTGTTTGCATTGTGTGAAAGGTCAGTTCCCGGAACGGCAGTTCAAGTAGCCACTCTGCGGTACGGAGGGAATGGGACTTCAAGGGGAAGTCAGGAAAAGGTATGAGCTGGTTTTCCACAGCTGGACCAACCGGGGCGTGGCAGGACCAAACCGCTGACCTTGGGTGCCAAATACCATAGGCACCAACAGTCAACCAAGCCGCGGTTCCATAATAACTTGATCCCGTGACAACATTTCACGTTGTCCCCGGATCTGCCGGCCGATTCCCATTTGGCTCTGCGGTGGGAAATCGGCTCACGTGGTCATTCGAGTCAGAAAAATTAGGATCCGATCAGCAACATCTTTCCGAAGAGGCCGGGTCTGGTGCGACGCAGCGGACCTCTCAGCCCCGTCCACAGGTTTGGTATTGACATCTACTGTTAAGACACCAAAATAATTGAGAGGAGTTCGGCAACTTCGAAATACGTGTCCGATAATAAGACTTGTCGACGCCTACGTTTCTTTGCATTTCTTTTGTAAAATTCGGCGAAAGGGCAATTTCAATGAGAGCCTGCGGTGCAGACATGTGTAATAAGGAACGGATTGAGTTTTGCAATATCATATATACTTCTACCTAACACAGAATTGTATCTTCACAAAATATAATTTTAGACTTGGCATCCAATTGCATCAGAAGATCCAATACTGGAAAACTTCCAACAGCACCGAGCCAACAGTCACCGTACGTTTGCAAGTTGCTGTTGTTGAGGCCATTTTGTGTCCCAGAAGAAATATTTGCTTTCGCTTTCACAAAATGGCTGCGTTACAATGGCAGCACAGTACTAAGAGTATTTATCAATACACAAAGCACGGATGTCTGCTCTCCCCAAAAGAACATCACACTAGTTTGTTCTGTTGATCCAGCTTTGTGTTTTGGGCGGAGCGCAAACATAAAGCTTTATATGACCTGCAGGTTGCAACAGAACCTCAAAAGATGACGCCGAGGGTTCATGAGGAAGTGCTCCACAGGTCCTAAGTCTTGAGTTTTTTCCAAGTGTCTTTTTTTTTTTTTTTTTCAAAGTGTCTGTCTTTTTCAAAGTCGGGAAATTTTTTCAAAGTGTCGATTTTGGTTGATTTATTCAAAATTAGAATAAATCAGCCGAACTCGGGACTTTGGAAAAAAAAAAAAAAAATCAACACTTGGAGGTTGACACAGGCAGAGGTGCTGCATTGTGGCTGGATGTTACCACAGGTGCTGCAGCAGGAGACGAGCCCCAGTCTGGGCCAGGAGGAGCCAGAGCCCCCACACACTAAAGAAGAAGGAGACGGATATAGATAGATAGATCTCTCTACCACCGATCAGCCACAACATTAGAACCATCTCTAATAACACTACTATTGTGTAGCTCCCCCTTGTGTCCCCAAAACATCTCTGGAGGCATGGACTACACAAGGCCTCTGAAGGTGTCCTGGGGTATCTGGCACCAAGCCTTAGCAGCAGAACCTGTCCTGGAAGTTGCGAGGTGGGGCTTCCATGGGTCAGGCTTGTTCGTCCACCACATCCCACAGATGCTTGATCGGATTGAGATGTGAGGAATTTGGAGGCCGAGTCAACACCTTGAACTCTTTGTCATGTTTCTCAAACCACTCCTGAACAATTGTTGCAGTGTGGCAGGGCGTATTATCCTGCTGAAAGAGGCCACTGCCATCAGGGAATACTGCTGCTATGAAGGGGTGTACTTGGTCTGCAACAATGTTTAGGTAGGTGGTACCTGTCAAACATCCAGATGAACGCCAAAGGTTTCCCAGCAGAACTTCGCCCAGAGCGTCACACTGCCTCCGCCGGCTTGCCTTCTTCCCATAATGCATCCTGGTGCCATCGTTTTCCAAGGTAAACAACGCACACCCACCCCGCCATCCGCATGATGTAGAAGAATACGTGATTCATCAGACCAGGTCACCTTCTTCCACTGCTCCACGGTCCAGTTGTGACGCTCACGTGCCCATTGTAGATGCTTTGGGAGGTGGACAGGCGTCAGCATGGGCACTCTGACCGCTCCCATTCACAGTAAGCTGAGATGCACTGTGTGTTCTGATACCTCTCTATCATTGCATTTACTTTTTCAGCAATTTGTGCTACGCTAGCTCTTCTGTGGGATCAGACCAGACGGGCTAGACTTCACTCCCCACGTGCATCAATGAGCCTTGGGCGTCCATGACCCTGTCGCTGGTTCACCGGTCGTCCTTCCTTGGACCACCTTTGGTAGGTAGTAACCTCTGCATAGCCGGAACAGCCCACAACACCTGTGGTGTTTTGAGATGCTCTGACCCAGTCGTCCAGCATCACAATGTGCTCCTTGTCAAAGTGGCTCAGATACTTACGCTGCGTCAACAACTGTCTCTTCACTTGCTGCCTGATATATCCCACCCCTTGGCAGGTGCCTTTGGAACAAGATGATCAATGTTATTCACTTCACCTGTCCCTGGTTTTAATGTTGTGGCTGATCAGCGTAGATTAACACTTTGATCAGTGTGGCCTCTTAAGGCTTCTCCCTGTCTTGCCACATGCCACACAGAACAAACAATTTTTCTTCAGCAATGCCTTGCCACCTCTTACGATTTACCCCATGCACTGGTAACTGGGTTGATTGGATATGGCTGATGTCACGTCACAGTCACGTCGTGCTGGTGGTCTTGTGACCTTTGGTGTGCTGTGAATTTGTCACTTTCTTTTTTTTCTAATTTAGGAAGCCTGCTCTTATGAAAAAAGCATCAGCTCTTTGTTCAAAAGAGGATTTGTTTGAAAATCATTTGCTACCGTAAAATCAAGACTTCATTAATGGACTGTAATGTACCCATGGAAAAAATTCTCAAAACCATTTCTCTTGGATTGTCAACCACTCACGAGCAAGAGTTTGTGTTTCCATTCATTTGGGATGTGGTTGGTATGGCTTTGTGCAGTCACTGAGGTCTGACCTAAAACATGCTATGCCCCTGTGCTCGTGCTGGCGATAGGGTCCTCATGATCTGCTGTGACGTCCCCTGTGCTGCCATTTGAAGTCCCAGACCCTCTCCCTGGCTCTGACCCTTCCACCACTCACTGAATCTGAACAGTTCAGAACAGTCTGAACAGCACTGATAAACAAAAGCTCAACAAACTTACCTGAGACTCTATGCCTCTGACTGTCCCTGCCTCTGTGTGCCCAGCTCTGTTCTCAGTGTTGCCTCATGACACCATTATGAAACATTTCCATGAGCATTTCATTCCTTTCTTATGAAGATCGTATCAAATTTCCTTTGATATTACTGGGGTCTTTCTAATTACTTGGTGTTTCGGTGCACTGTAAAATGATCTGGTGTCTGTTTTTCTTTTCTCAGCTATTTTAACTGACCTGGCTGGCTGACAAATACACACACACCATGCAAGTTATTTACAATAGTAGGGGAGAAGCAACACCCATTAACTGAATTAAAGCTAATAATTGGATTTTGTTTTCCTGAAGCAGATCTCTAATATTTTGCTGTCAATATATAAAAGTCCAACTATGAAGCATGTCAAAAACCTTACTTAACATTTTAACTTTAGTGTTTGTTGTCATTGTTTTTTATTATGAATTAAGTCTTCATTTATTTCCAAAACAAAATTACATTATGGCAGCCATTTTATATGCAGTAAGGAAAAAATAATACACTTAGAACCCTATTACATAGGGTAAGTTAATCTTAATTATTATCATAGAAATATTACTGTTGCCATCTACAAAAGATAAGGTTGTTTGTTATGAAAACCTGCATTTGACCAAGTATCCTGTATAATAAATACATGTCTAGCATTTGTAATAAACCACTTAGAAATCGGTTGAAAATCCAGCGATGCCTCCACAGACATACATGCATAAGAGGGCACGGCTGCCCCGTACCAATATGGCGGCTGCACTGACGCTCAAGATTCAACCGCGAACTGATGGAGCGAACAAAACGCAGTCTGGTTCCAATGTACTGTATATGTCTTTTATTCTACTGAGCGGTAGAAGTAAAGAAACATGTCTGACACATCCTTAGTTTTAAGTTAACCTTTGCAACGTAGCTTCTGACTGGAGGTCAGCCACCACTTCCAGAGACTACGCCACGGACACATGTTACGAGGAGCAGGCCAATGTGTGTGGGTTTTTTATTTAATCCTAGGGGGAAGGGCACCCCTAGTGAAAAGCCCCCCGTTGTGATGAGTGCCCCGTTCTGAAGAGCACTAGTGAAACCCCCCCCGCACCATCCCTAGTCAACCCCCCTCTGGTGAAGAATACCCTCTAGTGAAGAGCACCCCTAGTGAAAAGCCCCCCCTAGGAGAGAGCATCCCTAGTGACCCCCCGCCCCCCCCCGCCGTGAAGTGCCAATTTAGTTGTACACAATTGTTCAACCATGGCCAGGTTTGATTTAATGGTAATCAATGTTATTATGTTATTATTTATTTATTTATTTATTTATTTATTTATTTATTGAAGAAAGACTTATTTGGTTTAATGCACTATTGGGCGAGGTAGGGAATTGGTCTAAAGCATACTTTATCATAACATTCTTTGTCACTGTAAATGTGACAGAAAAAATAATTTGACTCATAACACCAAAAATAAACACATGTTGATGTTTCTTTAGCAATTTACAATCTTAACCATCTTATTTATATTGAGATGTATTTTATAATTAATTGTATAGTACATTTTGTTCTGGTAATCCACCCTTCTACTGAATTTTGAATCAGGGTAATCCTGATTGTTTGCATCAAAATGATCCCAATTCTATGTTGTCAGTTTTTGAATTACGGGTTTTGGAGATTTGATCCAGATTATATCTTGGATTCAGTTACCTGTCTAATTTGATTTCACACTGATCCCAATCCTGATTTTTGGTTTTGAACTACCCATTTGCAGGATTTATTCCAATTCTTTTGCAAAAATCTGATCGGATGATTGGATCAGATTAGTTGCAATGCCAAAATGTGTGTAGGAAGATAATCACCTGAATGTTATCTTTCTGACTTGACCTGAAGATATTTGAGATTTATTTTTTAATTTTTAAATTAAAATGTATTTACCCCAATTAATCCACTGGCCTGGCCTGACTTCCTGTGCTCCAGCGCCCCCTACTGGTCATTTGGAGTAGTGAGTTGTTTTCTTGGTAACAGTTTGTTTGAACCAGTGGGTTGTGCTTATCAGCAAATCATCAAAGTACAGGGAGGGCTTTTACTTTGAAAGCCAACCCTGCTATTTTAATGAACTGTCAGTACAGGCAGTACAGACAATGACCACAGTCTGTCCTGGAAAATATATATAATACAGTGATGTGATTTATAAAGCAGTAGTCACTGGTTCCACTGGTTTCAATGGTTTCACTGGCTCCGCTGGTCTGGGTTTCAGGATCCAGTCACACTGAGGATTAACACGATGGACATCCATCAGCACTGTGTCTGGGTGGAGACAGCGCTCACCTGGATGACAAACAGACAGAGAGGAAGGTTGTGAAGGTACAGTTAATTTGTAACTGTGAACTAACCTCCACCCCTTCGTGGCTCCTCCCAGTTGACTAGGTGCACCTTCATAGGGAGGCCACCAGGGGTCCTCCTGACCAGATGAGATCCTCCTGGATAACCAAGCCCTCGAAGGCTCCTCCCCTTATTTCTGGGTTTGAACCAAAGCTTTGCCTTGACTCAGCTCGACTTATCACTGCAGAAGCGGCAGTGTCCACCCGTCTGTCTAAGGCTCCCTCTGACACAACCCTGAGATTCTTATGGAACTCGCCAACTAGGGGCAGCTGCTGGTACCCAACACACCCACTCTGGAGCCCTTTGGGGAACACAGTCAGAGGCTTTTCCAAGTCCACAAAAAACATGGTCAGGAAAATTCCCATGAGCCCTCAAGGATCCACAATAGTGTTAAGAGTTAGGCCAGGTCCAGCACCAGGACAGATTGCTCATTGAAAAGGCGTGGCCGCCTCCAACAGCCCCACAACATCCAGGACCTTAACATTTTCTCTTGGACACAGCCTCAGTGACTCCCACCAAGGAGATGGTTCTGATGCCCCATCACGCTCCATTACCGCCTCCTCCACCAGGGGGCATAGCAGTCTAGATTACCTGAATTTTTGTTTCCGCAACCAATGCAGCCGCAGTCCTCTGGCCTGATGGTTCTTGTCTGCCACATAGGGAGTCACCGTGCTCCTCCTCTTTCAGGGCCTCCCTCACTCAAGGAGCTACCATAACAGGCACCATCCATCTTCTGGTTACACCCTCTAGCGTCTGCTTTAAATTGAGACTATTCTGCTTTGGTCCACGAGGGCAGTACAGCTCTCCAGTAGAACTATGGAGTCATCAGGTGGAGTGTCCAGCACGTCCTTCTGTATCCAGGAGGGTGGTGCACTAGGACCAGCTATACCTGAGGACGGCACTGGGGAGCCAGGGTCCAACCTCACGTGTGGTTGACCCACAAGGCAGAACCGTATGCAAACTCAGGCACACTGTGGCATTCTGGGTAATTACAATTAAAGTTCAAATTGAAACTCACCAATGTTTCCTCCGACTTCAAATAAACAGAGTTTAACTTCTGTACTGCATGTCCTGCAACACACACACACACACACACACACACACACACACACAGATATATGCATTCATAATATGCTTTAACATTTTATTTATCTTTATACACAATTCAACAACCAGTTGATAATGTGTTTTGTGCGTTTTCCTACTGAAAACGAGCGATGACATCTTTCACTCTGGTCTGTCCGTCGAGTTGTATCGCCATGGAAACCTTAGCAAGGAGGGGGGCCTGAACCCGGATGAGCCCATCACACATGGCCACCTAGCGCAAGCACGCACACACACACACACACACACACACACACACTATTAGTTATTCGTTTTGGGAGCACGTCAGGTCTTCTTAGGTCGTTTGGCTGTAAAAGTTCATGATCTATAATCCACACAATCCACACGGATGTACTTAATGTTTTCAAAATATAAAACAGAATGAAATAGATCATAAGAGAGCTATTTCTAACAGGATTACGAGGCCATTCACTAATGTGTGGGAGAAAAACAATCTTTGCCAGAAAAACAATCTCAAGGAATCTCGGCGGCATCCCCGCGCCAGAAGGTAGCATCTCATTGACTATATCATTGGTCGAGCCAGGAACCGTGATGTGAACACGTGATCACAAGAGCTCCTCTCAACAAACGACAAAGTTCGTTGTTGCCTTGAGAAACAAGATGATACAGGGTCTATATCAACATCGACCCAACATCGAATCAGCCATTTACCCAGGCCAAAATAAAAGTGGGCAATACCCCAAGGATTTCCTTCCAATTTTACACTCTCATTAAATCCCGTCCGACAATTACTTTAAGTTTATCATTTATTTAAGACTGATCATTTGTAAAACAGGCAGGTGTAGACCAGTGGCATAATGCATAATGGAAAGTGAGGCATCTCCGCTCCGCCGCAGGTCCTAGTTTCTTGTTTCTGCGAAAAATAAAAAATAAAATGTGTGTTTTTATTTTAGATTGTAATCTGCATGAGAAATAAAGAAAAATAAACATTTTTGGTTGTAATAATTATCAACTTATAGTGATCAATCTGACCCGGACAGACGTGGTCACTATAAGAGGTTTCCACTGTATTTGTCTTCCCTCCGCAATTGGGTCCAGTACACGACAACATTACATAAGGTCTTATCTCAGACATCCTGGATAAGAACTTGAGCTGGAGGCAGAGAATGCTCGTCCAGTTTCTAACTACCTTCTCTCCTGGGAAAATTTGCACTTAAACCATAAATGTACCTTTAACAGCTCTGGTAAAAGTACACAAGTGCATTAGAGCCAATTAATGGAAGCTGTTCTCCTAAACACGAGAGCTGTTGATGTGGTTGCTGAAAAAAATATTTAACAGTACAGCCCAACTAAACTGCTCAGGGACTGTGGATCATGGGGCCTAGATTACCGATAAGAGCTCTGCTTCCTCTGTGGACCTGTAACTAACGACTAACCTTAGCTAACAAAGTTAAGTACTGAACTTAACTTAACCTAACTACTTAACAATGTTAACACCTGACATACTAACTGTTAGTTTTCCTGTCAACAAGGAGAGGAAGGGCAACTTGTTCTCAATGAGCTGGTTTAGATGCCTGATGGAAAAATAATTTTAGCTTCAGCAGATGAGCAAAGATCAGTTCAAAAAATACAAAGAAGACTGCAGAAGTCGGGGACGGGGCTCTAGACCCGGTCAATGTGTTCAGAGGGACCCAATGCATCTTGGGGAAAATCTGATGCCAGTTTTGTATTATGGACAGTTAGTGAGGAGGGAGGGATAATCTTGAACATTTAATCCAAAACCCTTGATGTAATGCTGTACTGTATGTTGATCCAATGAAGGAGTTTTTGAAATGACCTGTCTCTCGCTGTCTGTCTCTCTCTCCCCACCTTGTTCTTGTCATTCTTGTTGTTTCTCTTCTTCAGCAGACCTTTCCAACTGTTGGACACCTGGTTCATCATTCTGACTTGGCACAACAAGAAACAGGGAACCTAGAACCGGAAACAAGAAATTAGCACAGTGAGGGAACCTGAGGCAAACAATAGACTTTGCATTTCATATTAACCACATAAACACCAGTCCCTGCAGGCCATCTGGAGATTAGCACAATGCTATATTAGCTCTTATCAGGACCGCAACATGGCTGTATGTGCTCTTACCGTCCAAAGTAGGTCTTGCTGTGTTATCAGTAGTCTGACCAATTGTGATGCACCTGCTGCCTCCTGCATCTCCTCCTGTTGCCTTGTGATGGACCACCTTCTATTTCTGTTTCCATGGTGACAAGTAAAGAGGTTGGGCGCTATGACCATAGAAACGTTCCACAGAGACATCCTGTTTGTGTGCTGATGAGAAACAACCTTACGGAGAAAAATCAGCAAGGCCTGGACAGAGACAGGTAGACAGACAGACAGACCAACAGGAGGACATAGTCTTACTTTGTAATACAGTGCATCACCAACATCGCAAGCTGCTAAGCTGCTAATCTAAATAAGGTTCTTCTTAATTTGATTTTAATTGCTTTTCAGATTCCCCTTTGGAGGTGCACCAGGCCAACTGGGAGGAGACAGACCCAGGAACCAACGGACAGATTGTATCTCCCATCTGGCATGGGAACGCCTTGGAATTTCCAGGAAAATCTGCAGGAAGTTGTCTCCCAGGTTACTGCTGACCTGTGCAAACTCCTTCAGGTACTCAACCTGACCAGTCTGTACTACTCACATACTTACTGTAAGACTGGTGGAACATTTCAACCAAACCCTGAAAGGGATGCTGTGCCAGATGATTGATGAAGATTGGAGGAACTGGGACCTTATGATGTCTAAGTCCAATTTGTGGTATGAGAGGTACCCCAGGCAACTACCGACTTCACACCATTTTGGCCTAGGAGCAACAGCTGTTGCCTGACCGCTCACTGATTGAGCTCATCCAAGTAATGCAATACCAGATTGCCAGGATGATACCACTGGTCCAAAAGCACCTTGAGGATGCAAAATGAACTCAACAGAAAACCTATTACGAGCCAGCTCAGCCATGTGAGTTCTTTCCTGGCGACTAAGTCTTAGTTCTTCTGCCCACAGATGACTTAAACTCCTCAAGACTTGGTTAGATCCCTATACAATGAATGATGAAAAGGTGGACCCTGTAAACTGTGTGTACCGTGTCAGCCTGCTTGAGGAGTGATCAGAGTCATGACCCCTGCTGTCTGCTGTGGCCTTCTGGGTGGTGAGTGGATTTTTCAGGAACCAAAGTGGGCATTGGTGCACAGCTCAGCTCATTGATCAGTTCACAGATTTTTTTCCTTTTTTCCTGGTTGAACCACCCTTATCAAGCATAACATCTACACCCCTCAGGAGTGTTAGTACAGCTGAGGCCATATCAAGTCCCAGAAGCCTGCCACCAAGCCATTTAGGGGGAAGTTGAGAGGATGTTGAGCCTAGATGTCGTCGAAGAGTCCCACAGTTCACGGTTCAGCCGTGGAGTCCTGATTCCAAAGAAGGATCAAACCCCACACTTCTTGGACTTGGACGACTACTACTACTACGCTCGGATAAGGATTATGTTGCCACATACCAGGATGAAGTTGTCATCCACTCTGAGGGCTGGGAGGACCATCTGAAGTGACTGCAAGAGGTGCTGGAGTCACTCCATTAGAAGAAGTGTACTTTTGCTCGGACAAAAGCTGATTATTTGGGATATCGCTTCAGTCGGGCCTGCTCAGACCTCGAGAAAGGTTGCGGCAGTGCGGGAATTTCGCCAGACCAGAGCCAGGTATGTGTCTCTTTGGGATCAGCTGGGAACTACAAAGGGTACCTCACATTTGCTTCTGTAGCTACTCTCTCTGATCTGACCAAAAACAAACAACCAGAGAAGTTGATGTGGACCAAGGCAGCAGAAGAGGCTTCACCCAGCTCTGGGTCTATACATCAGAATCGTCCTTCACATACCAGACTTTGACACACCCTGAACAGTGCAAATAGATTTTAGGGAGAAGAACCATCCCATCATTTTCAGGTTAGGATTAGGGTTGACCCTAACCTCAGCTGGAAGCTGTTGCCAGCTGAACAGTGCTATAAAGCGATGGAAGCCAGAGACCATGGCAGTAAAACGAGCCCTCAAGCATCAACACAATGTTAAGGCAACAGGTTGCTTAGTCTGCACTGAGCTTATACCACAGACAAGCTGCTGCTCTCCCCTCCAGCCACCATCCAGGAGGACACAGGACCGCCCAGGAGGCCCCGGGACCTCCTGCACGGTGCTGTTCCACATGCCACAATATCTATTCTTTGTATATAATGGGATGGAGTCTCCACCAAAACAGTCTCTGTATTTCATTGAAATCTACTCTCTGTGTACATATGTGTCTATTTAGGTGTATGTTAATGTCTGTGTGTGTGTGTGTGTGTGTGTGTGTGTGTGTGTGTGTGTGTGTGTGTGTGTGTGTCAGCCAGCCAGGTCAGTTAAAATGGCAGAGAAAAGAAAAGCAGACACCAGATCATTTTTTAGTGCACCAAAACACCAAGTAAGTAGAAAGACCCCAGTAATATCAAAGGCAATTTGATAAAATCGACATCAGAAAGGAATGAAATGCTCATGGAAATGTTTCATTATGGTGTCATTCGGCAACACAGAGACCTTCAGTAAGTCTCTATTTGCTTCTGGAAGCAGCAGAATGAGAAGATGAAGAGCCTGAATCTGATGATGGACGGAGGATATACCTGCATAGAGAGAGACAGGTCAGAGAGACACAGTTCTCTGCAGGTATCTGCAGAGAGAGACATGTCAGTGAAAGACAGGTTCGATACCTGCAGAGAGAGAGACAGGTTAGATACCCAGAGAGAAAGAGACAGGTTAGATACCCAGAGAGAAAGAGACAATGTTGGAGGGAGACAGTTTAGATACCGGCAGAGAGAGAGACAGGTTAGAGAGAGAGACAGAACAGATACCTGTAGAGAGAGAGACAGGTCAGATGCCCGCAGAGAGAGAGACAGATCAGAGTGACAGTTGTGTGTGTGTGTGTTTGCACCCAGCAGGGCGTGGTACTGCTCCAGCTGTGATGTCATCAGGGGCGTGGGCAGTTCTCTGATGAACAGTTTGATCAAGGCCACAGCTTCCTGCTGCCGAAGCCCCGCCCACTGGAAATGCCCTGAGGGGAAATTCCTCTCCAACTCCGCCCGCAGGAACTACACACACACACACACACACACACACACACGTAGAACTCCCTTCAGAAACTGATGATATGATGAATGTTTGAAGCTGGAATGTGTTTGTGTGTGTGTAGTGTGACGTGTGTGTGTAGTGTTACCTTCACTCTTGCGGCTGATCCAGGAACTCTGAGGATTCCTTCTGTCTGCAGACCACACTCTTCTACAACACACAACAACTACACGCACACACATGCATGCACAAAGACACCTGGTTACTACACTAGAAGCACATGGCTACGCTACTACTGTCATGGCTGTGACCTAGGCCCCCCCATCTGCATCTACCATGTGTCCTCAGTTGTTCCCATTACCTGTCATCCTTCCCATTACCCATCATCCCTCCCATTACCCATCATCCCTCCCATTACCCATCATCCCTCCCATTACCCGTCATCCCTCTCATTACCCGTCATCCCTCCCATTACCTATTATCCCTCCCATTCCCCATCATCCCTCCCATTACCCATCATCCCTCCCATTACCCGTCATCCCTCTCATTACCCGTCACCCCTCCCATTACCATGATCCCTCCCATTATCCATTACCCATTACCCATCACCCATTACCCATGATCCCTCCCATTACCATCATCCCTAATGTGTGTATGAATCCTGTCTTGTCTTGTCTTGTCTGTGTTTCCCTGAAGCCT
This sequence comes from Zeus faber, assembly GCF_960531495.2. Lineage (NCBI taxonomy): Eukaryota > Metazoa > Chordata > Actinopteri > Zeiformes > Zeidae > Zeus > Zeus faber. The sequence continues at coordinate 4,114,574 of NC_137194.1, read as the reverse complement.
CGTTGTCCTGCTTCCTGTTCCTGGTTCTGTTTGTCCAAATTGAACTTCCTGCGTTCGGCTCTAACACCATCACGGTACCAACAAGCCCGACATGAACCCAACACCCGTCTCAACACTGTCGTCAGGCGGAATGAGCAGCTCTTCCAGGAGACCCTCTACTCCCCAAGCTCAATGGATTTGGAATTAGATTTCCTGTGGTTGAGACTTCACCTGCATGAAGACGAGAGGAACTTTCTGTCCTGGGGACAACTTCCTGTCTCTGTCCAGAAGCGTCGTCAAAGGAACTCCAAATACACCACTGTCTGGGAGAGGGAGTGAGAACATACACTGAAGTGAAACGTTCTTCTGACATGTTGTCTGTTTTTCACTTGAAATTATCTTTATTCACAAGATTGTTTTTGAGACATGAAAGCAACAGAAGAGCTAAAAGAAAAAAGTCCTCGTCCCTCTCACTATATAATTGGACTGGGTCTCCCTTTAGACTCGGACCAGTTAAGCTGCTTTCACACATGTACTGCAACGCTGAAATTATGTGGACATTACCCAGAGTAGCTGTCTGTGTGAACACAAATGGACCAGACACTACCTGGACTTTACCCAGCCAGCATCCCAATGCTGATGTGTGTTGATGACGTCTCTATCATGCACCAGTTATTTACCTTAGTTCGTATTCCAGGGTCTACCTTTAGACTGGGCCCAGTTTGCCTGCTTGTACCTTTAGTCCTGGTTCGAAACCTTGGTCCGGGTTTGGCCTGGATCTTCAGGGTGTGGAACATGGTGGACAGCTCGATCAGACTGAAGAACCTCAGCTGCTTCAGATCTGCTGAGGAAAGATCTGGGACCTGGACCAGGACCTCTGGAGCAGGAAGTTGGAACTCCTGGAACACACGGGATACACATATTCACAGAAATACACACTGTAACACACACAAAAATACATATAGTAATATACAAACAAACACGCACAGAAATACATGCTGCAATACACATACAGTAAATTGGAGGTCAAAACTCACAGGAAGTTCAGTTTCGTTTCTACAGAGATGTTGACAGTCCTGACAGGCTTTGCTCTCTTTATCCTCAGCCATGCCCTCTGAGTACGGTAAGTCTGACAGCAGCCAATCAGCTCGCAGGGATGAGTGTGTGTGTGATGCAGTCTCTGTAGGAGAGTGTGTGTGTGTTTCAGTGTTTGTAGGTGTGTGTGTTGCAGTGTGTGTGGGAGAGTGTGTGTGTGTTTCAGTGTTTGTAGGTGTGTGTGTTGCAGTGTGTGTGGGAGAGTGTGTGTGTGTTGCAGTGTCTGGAGGAGAGTGTGTGTGTGTTGCAGTGTGTGTGGGAGAGTGTGTGTGTGTTGCAGTGTCTGGAGGAGAGTGTGTGTGTGTTGCAGTGTGTGTTGCAGTGTCTGGAGGAGAGTGTGTGTGTGCTGCAGTGTCTGGAGGAGAGTGTGTGTGTGTTGCAGTGTCTGAAGGAGAGTGTGTGTGTGTTGCAGTGTGTGTGTCTTGTTCAGATAATTTGTCCTGAAATAATTGGAAATCTGGAAATGCAGGTCGCACTGTGAACACACACATACACACACACACACACATACACATAAACACACACAAAGCCGATTTGAGTCTTCTAGTAGATCAAGGCAAACATTTCAGTTCGCATACAGACAGACAGAAAGGGGTTCCAGGTTCCTCCATGGTTCTTTGGTCTCAGAGTGCTGACGAATCTTTCTGCTGCTCAGAGGAAACATGATACTGCAGTGCCAACACTGCCGCGCACACACACACACACACACACACACACACACACACACACACACACACACACACACACACACACACACACACACACACACACACACACACACACACACACACTCCTGATCACTTGATCAGTTGTTACCTCTGGTTCTGTGGATGGTTCTGGTTCTGCTGTATCTCACACTGGGTCCAGTCTCTGCAGGCTGAGGAACAGACACACAGGAAACACTGTGTGTGTGTGTGTGTGTGTGTGTGTGTGTGGGTGTGTGTGTGTGTGTGTGTGTGTGTGTGTGTGTTCTCACGGTGATGAAGACGTCTCTGATGTGTGTTGTCACTCTGCTCTTCTTCATCGTCTGCTTGTAACTCTCCAGTCTCTGTGTTACTGTGGCAACCTGTCGCTGTGTCAACGTGGACAACAGCGCCTCCGCAGGCTCCTCCCCTGGCGGTGAGCCGGTTACTAGAAAGGATAGCCCCGCCTCCTTCAGCCACGCCTCCTCTAGCTCCGCCTCTGAAGATAGGAAACAAACCGTCCACAAGGTATTCACCAACCTGGGACCAGTTAGGCTTGGTGTACCTTTAGACTGGGACTCGTTAGACTGGGTACACCCTTAGACTGGGTCTACATTTATACTAGGACATTTAGATTGGGACCAGTTAGATTGGATCTACCCTGAGACTGGGTCTACATTTATACTGGGACAATTAAGTTGCTTTCACAGATGAATCCCGGACAATGTCCTGATAATCAGGTCTGGAGCACACAACAGGAGATTGTCTGTGTCAGATGCGTTGACACCACCTGGAAATACTCTGTTTGGTTAAGATGAGGTGCGGAGCCTTGGTAGAGTGTGAAGGAGGCAAGATGTGACACAACGGTAGTTTTATTGCGCACCCAAGTCGGCAGACGAGGCTACAGACTTATCAGTAGTTGGCCTTTGTTTGTGTTGACACTCCATGTATTTGGAAGTATCCGTAATATAAACAAAAGCATGGAAAGGAACAATAAAGAAAGCAGAAAGGAGTACGCAGCAGGCTACGCTCAGTGCACGAACATCCAAGCAAAGGTAAATACAGTAACTGCCGCTCTGTTCACACATACCGCTCAATCTGACATTACCCGGACTTTGTACTCGGTGCTGGCTGGGTAAAGTCCAGGTAATGTCCGGTCCAAATTATTCGGACATTTGCGTTCACACAAACAGCTCCTCCGGGTAATGTCCAGATAAGTTCAGGGTTGCAGTGCATGTGTGAAAGCAGCTTTGGATTGGGACCAGTTAGACTGGGTCCACCTTTAGTGTGTTCTCACCATCCATATTCTTCCTCTCTTCCTCTCTTTCCTCTTCCTCTTCTTCTTCCTCTTCTATGCTCTTGACTTCACTCCAGTATGTTTCCATGGCAACTTGTCTGTGGTTCTTGAGGGGCGAGGGCATAAGGAAGAGCCAATCAGATTCAAGAGATCTTAAACACTTAGACTCACACTACCCCTAACACACAGCATAGAGGTTGCCATGGTAAAGTTAATCTGCCTGTGGTGTGCTGAACTGACCAAAGTCCTTCTAAACAGGAAGTCGTTCTAAACAGGAAGCTTCAGATGGAACAGGACCAGGAACAAACTGTAACCAGTTCAGAAACTCCTCAAACTGGCTGTGTACTGCGTGTACTGTGTGTACTGAGTGTGTCAGGAAGTATATTTTTTCAAAATACTTTCTTATTGATTGACTGTTGGACTGTGAGTGTGTGTGTGTGTGTGTGTGTGTGTGTGTGTGTGTGTGTGTGTGTGTGTGTGTGTGTGTGTGCGCGCGTGGGTGCGCGTGTGTGTGCGTGTGTGTGCTAATGCCCTCAACGCTAATGCCTAGCACAGCACTCTGGTCCATTACAGGAAAATGGTTCAAGACATCAGTCCATCTCAACGGCTGCTTCTGAACGGCTGCCTTTGAACGGCTGCTTCTCCATCAGATTGCATCAAAACAGCTGCAGGAACTGAAATCTTCAAACATCTAGTCTGTTAGTCGGTCAGTGAACCAGTCAGTCAGTCGGTGAACCAGTCAGTCAGTCAGTGAACCAGTCATTCAGTCAGTCAGCCGTCAGTCATTTAATCAGTCAGTCAGTCAACAACTCAGTTAATCAGTCAGTCAGTCAGTCAGTTGGTCAACGAGTCAGTCAGTCAGTTAATCCGTCAGTTAATCAACCAGTCAGTTAATCCGTCAGTAAGTCAGCTGTCAGTCAGTTAATCCGTCAGTTAGTCAACCAGTCAGTTAATTAGTCAGTCAGTCAGCCGTCAGTCAGGTAATCAGTCAGTCAGGTAATCAGTCAGTCAGGTAATCAGTCAGTCAGTCAGCCGTCAGTCAGTCAACCAGTCAGTCAGTTGGTCAACCAGTCAGTCAGTCAGTCTTACCTTCAGAAGAGAATCCTTCCACTGAACAACACAAAACAATATCCGAGAGGAAGAGATGAGTGATGAAGGAGGAGGAGGAATGAGAGAGAGAGAGAGAGAGAGAGAGAGAGAGAGAGAGAGAGAGAGAGAGAGAGAGAGAGAGAGAGAGAGAGAGAGAGAGAGAGAGAGAGAGAGAGAGAGAGAGAGAGAGAGAGAGAGAGAGAGAGAGAGAGAGAGAGAGGGAGAGGGAGAGGGAGAGGGAGAGGGAGGTCATGTTTCACTGAAGAAAATCCAAATGAAACGGTGCTGAGGTGAGATAAACCTGACACACCTTGAAAGCAGTACAACCTAAAGCAGAGCAAGACAGGGTCTCCGGAGGAAAAATGTGAAGGATATGAGAGAGGGAAGGAAAAGACTCAGAGAAGCTAAAGTGGCGTAAGAAGGAGCAGGGAGCTGAGGTCAGAAGGAAACCAAAGAAGCGACGACACCAAAAAGAAAGCAGAGCAGCAGCGAGGTCAGCGCCTTGGTCTGTGGGGACGTTTTTTTGTTTATCTCTTACACAAAGCTTCGCCTCCTGCAAATTACAGTGGCTCGCCAAGTAGCCGCTGCGGGGGCATCAGCGGACACCGCGGTGGACGCAAGGGTGGGAGAGCTCCGCCCGCTTCTGGGATGAGGAGTGCCCGGGCCAAGAAGCAAGAGCCAAGAGGGAGAACCCAGAGAGCCTGGCTTGTAGCTGGGGCTCACCAACCTGCCGCCGGCCACAGAGAACGCCGAGGCCCTGGCACGGAGCCTTGTGCAATCCACCACAAGCAGCACAGGAACAGGGAGGAGGAGGACGGTGACGGCCCCACCTCTCCCCGTCAACGTCTGTTATAACTGGGACGATCCCCTTCCAAGGAACCTAGGCCAGTCTCAGCTCCGTCCAGAAGGACCTCCGTCCCATCAGAGCGCGAGCAGAGGCTGAAAAACGGAGACTGGGCCCGGACAGTGCGGTAGGGACGGGGCAGCCATTAGAGGAGCGGCCAGAAGAGGAACCTGCAGCAGACAGCTCAAAGCACAGCCGTCGACTGGAGAGCAGGGTGTCCCAGAGGAGAGAGAGGCTGTCCCTGCAGGAGGTGGAGCCGGTGGAGCTGAAGGAGCTACTGCTCTCCGGCCAACCGCCCGCTCACTTTACCCAGCACCTCAAACAGCAGCTCTGCCGGATCAGGACCGAGTTCGACGCCTCCAGCAGAGCAGAGAGGAGCTGCACCTCAGAGACAACCATACTGAGCCTGACGGTGCAACTACAGAGCCTGACGGCTGGTTGTTGGTGCTGGCCAACAACCCCAGCAACCAGAGACTGCAGCCTCCATCACAACCAACAACCCCAGCAACCAGAGACTGCAGCCTCCATCACACCCAGCAACCAGAGACTGCAACCTCCATCACCCCCATCAACCCCAGCAACCAGAGACTGCAGCCTCCATCACTCCCAACAACCCCCACCCCTCCACTGCGAGCAGCAGCCCCCCACCACCCTACCTAAAAAATGGACCAGTAAAACCAGGTCTGGCTTTCCTCTGCACTGATGGGTTTGTCTTTACTCTTCACTGATTGGTCTGGTTTAACTCTTCGCTGATTGGTCTGTCTTTACTCTGTACTGATTGGTTACACAAACTTTGAACTAACTGTCTATGCAAAACATCAAACCTACGTTAAAAAGAAACTGTAAAAAGCAGCGTTTTTGTACTTCTTTGTTTTTTAGTTCTGTTGACGAATTCAACTGGGGATCTTTTGTGTGAGGGAGGAGGAGGGCGAGAGAAGAGAGAGGAGAGAACAACAAGGAGGAGCGGGAGTGCAAGGTAGGCAGAAGAGAGGAGTGAGGTTATTAGAGGTGAGGAAGAACCGGGGGGACCAGAAGTACGGTCCAGTGGAAAGGCAAGGGAGGAGAGAGGAATGAGGGGAAGAAGGAAAGAGGGAGAGAGCGAGATGTTGTGGGAGAGAAAAGGAGGGAGATAAGGTAGAGATAAGGGAGGGACAGGGGGACCTCCTCAAGAGCCAGCGACACTTGGGTGGAGAGCGGGAGACGCAGCGGCAGTGGAGGGAAGGGGTTCGGTCCCAGAGGACGGAAGAGCCGCGGGGGCCCCTCCCCGAGCGAGTTGGGGAGGGGCCCCGTCCCAGGGAGGTTTGGGGGAGGAGAGGGCGATGTCAGGCTAACGTCAAGGAGGAAAAATAGAAAGTGTACAATTTTATAGATTGAGCTCCACTCGCTCTCACCAGCTGCTCTCGCTCGCACAGCCAAATCCCAGCATGCACTGCAAGAGAGGAGGAGGAGGAGGAGGAGGAGGAGGAGGAGGAGGAGGAGAGAGCGAGGGATGAGTTCATTGAGGATTCTGAGCAGAGGAACGAAGCAGGGAGCGACAGAGACAAAGGAAAGGAAGAGCGTTGGGTCCAGATGTGGGAGGCTGATCATGACTCTCTCTCTTTCTCTCCTCCTCCTCCTCCTGGATCTCTCTCTCTCCCCGCGGCTCGCGGCCTTCAACCTGGACACTCGTTCTGCGCTGCTGAAGAAAGGATCGCAAGGAAGTTTGTTTGGCTTCTCTGTCGCTCTGCACCAACGGAGAGGAAGGAGATTTCTGTAAGTCCATCTATAACTCTATCCATCTACTTACCTGTATCACTCCATCTATCACTCTATCCACCTGTATCACTCCATCTATCACTCTATCTGTCCATCTACCTGTATCACTCCATCTATCACTCTATCTGTCCATCTACCTGTATCACTCCATCTATCACTCTATCATCTACCTACCTGTATCACTCTATCTGTCCATCTACCTGTATCACTCAATCTATCACTCTATCATCTACCTACCTGTATCAATCTATCTGTCCATCTACCTGTATCACTCCATCTATCACTCTATCCATCTATCTACCCGTATCACTCCATCTATTACTCTATCATCTACCTACCTGTATCATTCCATCTATCACTCTATCATCTACCTATCTGTATCATTCCATCTATCACTCTATCATATACCTATCTGTATCATTCCATCTATCACTCTATCATCTACCTACCTGTATCATTCCATCTATCACTCTATCATCTACCTACCTGTATCATTCCATCTATCACTCTATCATCTACCTACCTGTATCATTCCATCTATCACTCTATCCATCTGGCTATCCCACTATCTTTCCAATTCAAAAGGTTTTATTAACATGGGAAACATGTTTACTTTGCCCAAACAAAAGTGTATATATTACATTTAGTCATTTAGCAGAGCATATATATATATAAACACAAAAGATATACAGTATATATATATAATAGTTTATATATATATATATATATATGTTTACATATATATGTATATAGTAACACTATATACTGTATAAAGTATATATATATATATATATATATAGTGTTTACATATACACACTATATTACAGATACTACTATTACTACATATATTACATATTTAGAGTTTATATATATATATATATATAAAATCTCGCTTGCTCTGTCTCTCGCTATCCTGTTGACCATAATAAAGTCTCTGTAATTGAATTGGCTGCTAATGGAACACACACACACACACACACACACACACACACAGTAACGAGCACCAGAGCCTCTTTCTGCCACTAATCAACCTTGTAGTTGGATTCCCCACAATGCTTTGCAGCTGCTTTTGTCTTTTTGACAGGAGGTCAAATGTACAGACACACACACACACACACACACACACACACAGTGTATTTGGCTATTCAGAGAGGAGATATAGAGATGGGGAGGGAGGGAGAGGGAGGTCAGAGTGTCCTTCATTCCTTCTCTCCTTCCTCTGTCATTGTCTGTCTTATGTCCTTCACCATCTGTCTGTCTGAAAATTCACAAGCTGAGACACAACAGTCTGTGTCCATCGTGTGCGTGTCAGTGACAGTGTCATCATGTGATCTAACTTCTTGCAGGCTATTGGTTGGTGCTCCCAAAGAGGAGGCAGAGCCTGATGTGGCAGCCAATCAAACAGGAGGAGTGTTCAGCTGCCCAATCAGCAACAAGCAGTCGGACAGCACACGGATGAACCTGATTGGCTCAGGTAATCAATACCAAATCAATAGTAATACTGATAACCAAATAAATTGACGGTGTCAGGGTAAATCGCAATTTAAAATGTAACTAAAATTTTACTCAATAAATAGATTTTTCTATTTAAATCTTGTTAGTCAAACTATGATTTGATTACTGTATTGAGAAAAGAAACTCAAAATAATCGTCATCAAAATGTAGTAACTGGTATTCAGACCAGAAACAAGACATGAAAAGCGATATTAAAACATTGAAATAATAAAAAAAATATTAATAATTTTGCTGCAGACCTCCTGCAACTCCTAGCGTGGCCCAAAGAAGGCTGCAGACCCCAGGTTGGCAATGCCCTTGAATATGAACTGGTCTGTGTAACATGAAGTATTTCATATCTTAATGTTTTCGTTTTCGTTTAAATATTGTTGTCAAAGAGTTTATGCACGAGATGGTTCCTAATACGTCACTGATGCAGTAGTGCTGCCGTTGTCCGCAAATCTGCAGTACGTTCTGGGTAAAGCTGCAGTGCATTCTGGGTAAAGCTGCAGTACGTTCTGGGTAAAGCTGCAGTGCATTCTGGGTAAAGCTGCAGTAAGTTCTGGGTAAAGCTGCAGTGCATTCTGGGTAAAGCTGCAGTACGTTCTGTTGGAGAACCCTCACTTTAAGTTGTTCAGTTCAAATCACGTCGGGGTCACCAATTGTTCGGAGAAAAATATATATTATATATCCTCCTTGAAGGATCACCAAGTGTTCAGTTGTAGAAAACCTTTTTAACCTGTTTCAATCAATTACTTAACTTCTGTTGATCAATTCAAGTATAACAATTACCTTCGAGGTTCTCCACGTGTTCGTTGGTGGGTTGGAGCGTCAATCAGAAGCGGAGCACAAATTTAGGAGTTGGTCAAATTTATTGTCGGGCAGAATCAGAAAGTACAGCAGGCTCAGTTCACGAAGTCTGAGCCCGGGCTCCAGGAGCCGAGCGTGGAAAAAGCCTGGAAGCCTCTGGAAGCCTCGATCCTTCTTCCCTGGACCCTTATATAGTCTAATCTACACAAGTGGTCACAAAAGGACATATGGATCACAAAGAACTGACTCCAACCAGAGGCCAACAAACAACAACATGAACATGAACGCAAATGGAAAAGTACAGGAGCAACATTTGCGCGACTGGTCACAAAGAACTGTTTCCAACCAGAGGTGCCAAATTATTTCTAACAGTTCTGGGTAAAGCTGCAGTGCGTTCTGGGTAAAGCTGCAGTGCGTTCTGGGTAAAGCGAGCAGTGGCTTTGCTGTGTGTTACGGACGTGAAGGAGAAAATCTGTTAAAAACTCCTAACCCTAATCCGCAGTTAAAGTTGTGTAATTGGCAGCAGGTTAGAGTTAGTTAGGGTTGGGTTAGTATTTGGCAGCAGGTTAGGGTTGGGTTAGTAGTGGGCAGCAGGTTAGGGTTGAGTTAGTAGTGGGCAGCAGGTTAGGGTTGAGTTAGTAGTTGGCAGCATGTATGGCTTAGTTAGGGTTAGGTTAGTAATTGGCAACAGGTTAGGGTCAAGTTAGAAGTTGGCAGCAGGATAGTGTTGAGTTAGTAATTAGCAGCAGGTTAGGGTTGGGTTAGTAATTGGCAGCAGATTAGGGTTGAGTTGGTAGTTGGCAGCAGGTTAGGGTTGAGTTAGTAGTTGGCAGCAGGTTAGGGTTGGGTTAGTAATTGGCAGCAGGTTAGGGTTGAGTTAGTAGTGGGCAGCAGGTTAGGGTTGGGTTAGTAGTTGGCAGCAGGTTAGGGTTGAGTTAGTAGTTGGCAGCAGGTTAGGGTTGGGTTAGTAATTGGCAGCAGGTTAGGGTTGAGTTAGTAGTGGGCAGCAGGTTAGGGTTGAGTTAGTAGTTGGCAGCAGGTTAGGGTTGGGTTAGTAGTTGGCAGCAGGTTAGGGTTGAGTTAGTAGTTAGCAGCAGGTTAGGGTTGAGTTAGTAGTGGGCAGTAGGTAAGGCTTAGTTAGGGTTAGGTTAGTAATTGGCAGCAGGTTAGGGATGGGATAGTAGTTGGCAGCAGGTTAGGGTTGGGTTAGTAGTTGGCAGCAGGTTAGGTTTGGGTTAGTAGTTGGCAGAAGGTTAGGGTTGGGTTAGTAGTGGGCAGCAGGTTAGGGTTGAGTTAGTAGTTAGCAGCAGGTTAGGGTTGAGTTAGTAGTGGGCAGCAGGTTAGGGTTGGGTTAGTAATTGGCAGCAGGTTAGGGTTGGGTTAGTAGTTGGCAGCAGGTTAGGGTTGGGTTAGTAGTGGGCAGCAGGTTAGGGTTGAGTTAGTAGTTAGCAGCAGGTTAGGGTTGAGTTAGTAGTGGGCAGCAGGTTAGGGTTGGGTTAGTAATTCGCAGCAGGTTAGGGTTGAGTTAATAGTGGGCAGCAGGTTAGGGTTGGGTTAGTAGTTGGCAGCAGGTTAGGGTTGGGTTAGTAATTGGCAGCAGGTTAGGGTTGGGTTAGTAATTGGCAACAGGTTAGTGTTGGGTTAATAGTTTGCAGCAGGTTAGGGTTGGGTTAGTAGTTGGCAGCAGGTTATAGTTGAGTGAGTAGTGGGCAGCAGGTTAGGGTTGGGTTAGTAATTGGGAGCAGATTAGGGTTGGGTTAGTAGTTGGCAGCAGGTTAGGGTTGGTTTAGTAGTTGGCAGCAGGTTAGGGTTGAGTTAGTAGTGGGCAGCAGGTTAGGGTTGGGTTAGTAATTGGCAGCAGGTTAGGGTTGGGTTAGTAGTTGGCAGCAGGTTAGGGTTGGGTTAGTAGTTGGCAGCAGGTTAGGGTTGAGTTAGTAGTTGGCAGCAGGTTAGGGTTGGGTTTGTAGTTGGCAGCAGGTTAGGGTTGGGTTAGTAGTTGGCAGCAGGTTAGGGTTGGGTTAGTAGTTGGCAGCAGGTTAGGGTTGGGTTAGTAGTTGGCAGCAGGTTAGGGTTGAGTTAGTCATTGGCAGCAGGTTAGGGTTGGGTTAGTAGTTAGCAGCAGGTTAGGGTTGAGTTAGTAGTGGGCAGCAGGTTAGGGTTGGGTTAGTAATTGGCAGCAGGTTAGGGTTGGGTTAGTAGTTGGCAGCAGGTTAGGGTCGGGTTAGTAGTTGGCAGCAGGTTAGGGTTGAGTTAGTAGTTGGCAGCAGGTTAGGGTTGGGTTTGTAGTTGGCAGCAGGTTAGGGTTGGGTTAGTAGTTGGCAGCAGGTTAGGGTTGGGTTAGTAGTTGGCAGCAGGTTAGGGTTGGGTTAGTAGTTGGCAGCAGGTTAGGGTTGAGTTAGTCATTGGCAGCAGGTTAGGGTTGGGTTAGTAGTTAGCAGCAGGTTAGGGTTGAGTTAGTAGTGGGCAGCAGGTTAGGGTTGGGTTCGTAGTTGGCAGCAGGTTAGGGTTGAGTTAGTAGTTGGCAGCAGGTTAGGGTTGGGTTAGTAGTTGGCAGCAGGTTAGGGTTGAGGTAGTAATGGGCAGCAGGTTAGGGTGGGTTAGTAATTGGCAGCAGGTTAGGGTTGGGTTAGTAGTTGGCAGCAGGTTAGGGTTGGGTTAGTAGTTGGCAGCAGGTTAGGGTTGAGTTAGTAGTGGGCAGCAGGTTACGGTTGGGTTAGTAAATGGCAGCAGGTTATGGTTGGGTTCGTAGTTGGTAGAAGGTTAGGGTGGGGTTAGTAGTTGGCAGCAGGTTAGGGTTGGATTCTTAGTTGGCAGCAGGTTAGGGTTGGGTTCGTAGTTGGCAGCAGGTTAGGGTTGGGTTAGTAGTTGGCAGCAGGTTAGGGTTGGGTTCTTAGTTGGCAGCAGATTAGGGTTGGGTTAGTAGTTGGCAGCAGGTTAGGGTTGGGTTAGTAGTTGGCAGCAGGTTAGGGTTGAGTTAGTAGTTGGCAGCAGGTTACGGTTGGGTTAGTAAATGGCAGCAGGTTATGGTTGGGTTCGTAGTTGGTAGAAGGTTAGGGTGGGGTTAGTAGTTGGCAGCAGGTTAGGGTTGGATTCTTAGTTGGCAGCAGGTTAAGGTTGGGTACGTAAGTGGCAGCAGGTTAGGGTTGGGTTAGTAGTTGGCAGCAGGTTAGGGTTGGGTTCGTAGTTAGCAGCAGGTTAGGGTTGGGTTAGTAATTGGCATCAGGTTAGGGTTGGGTTAGTAGTTGGCAGCAGGTTAGGGTTGGGTTCATAGTTGGCAGCAGGTTAGGGTCGGGTTAGTAGTTGGCAGCAGGTTAGGGTTGGGTTAGTAGTTGGCAGCAGGTTAGGGTTGGGTTCGTAGTTGGCAGCAGATTAGGGTTGGGTTAGTAGTTGGCAGCAGGTTAGGGTTGGGTTAGTAGTTGGCAGCAGGTTAGGGTTGGGTTCGTAGTTGGCAGCAGATTAGGGTTGGGTTAGTAGTTGGCAGCAGGTTAGGGTTGGGTTAGTAGTTGGCAGCAGGTTAGGGTTAGTTAATCTTTGACTCAAACGGAAATAATCTGCACACAGCAAAAACGTTCTGTGGTTAGGCGTGTCATTCAGTTTCATACATTTTTTGCTTGCCTTTTATTTAGAAACTTTATTTGCTGGTTAAGTTGCCTTCTGGTTGCTGGTTAAGTTGCCTTAAGATACCTTCTCTCTTAGTTGCTGGTTAAAGGTGGAGGCATATTTTAAAATACCTAAGAACCACCAGAGAAAATGTCCCAGAAAACGAATGTCAGACTCAATAAGAACTCTGTTCATTTCTTTATGTCATTCCATGCAACAGAGTGATTCTGTGGCACCTATTTCCAGAGTGAATTACCAGAAACAGAAAATAAACAGAAAAACAACAATGGCGGCAAGAGGAGTAGGCTGCGGCTTTGGTGAATTTAAGATGAAAACAAGAGAAAAGAAAAGGAGGTTGAAGTCCACCCCCCCCAATCAGAGACAAGATGAGCTCTCAGAGCGAACAAAACACAACACACAGAGTTCGCCTCAGGTTCTTGGACCGAAAACACTGAAAGAATCCAAATCACCGCCGTTGTTCTGCTGTTGTTCTGAACTTCTCTTTTCGGTCAAAAAGTTCTACTTCTTTTAAATGATGCCTCTGTCTTAAGTTGCCTTCTCGCCTGTGCTGGTAACGTTGCCTTCTTTCTTGGTTGTTGGATAAGTTGCCTTCTCTCCTCTCTGCTGGTTAAGTTGCCTTGTAACGTTTAATTTAAGATAAGTTATCTTTCAGCTTAGCGTAGGGTTAGAATGGAAGACGGGGCATTGCTAGTTCAGTTTCATAATGAGAAGTCTGGGTGGCCATATTGGAACCGTTCATGAAGGTTACGGATATCTTACAGATTTTTTTCTTTTTCAGACTTGGACCTGAATGAAGATGAGGACATGGTTGAGGACATGTGGCTGGGTGTGTCAGTCGCAAGTCAAAAACTTCCTGGTGGGCGTGTCCTGGTGAGTGTGTTCAATGGGAAGCGTTCTCCATTATCAGGCTTATGGACTGACCCAGATCTCCCAGCATGCCTTTCTAGTTCCTGAGAAGGAGCTTGAGTCCGACACAAAGTTCATCAGATGTTAGTGCTTCGCTCTCTGATCCTCCTCCCCAGTCGTGTGGTCATTTATATTCATTAATATTCAAAACTCCTCCCCTAGTGTTAGGGTAGGGTTAGGAATTCTGAGGCGTTCCCATGCAGCTGGGAGATATAACCCTTCCAGCAACTCCTGGGTCTGCCTCCTCCAAACTGGGAGGAGACCCCGTCTCCTCCCAACTGGGAGTGGTCTATTGATTCCTATTTGACACAGAGACAAAATACTAAACACAAACAGCTCATTCTGGTTTGATGATTTTATTGTAAATTAACAGGATCATTGTAAAGTTCAGTTTACAAATAAAAGGGGACGTTTTTATTGATATTTATGTGCAGCTTTGTTTGAGAATCTTGCAATGAAGGAGAATAATTCAACATTGTGACTCCGTTCAATAGTTCAGTCAGTACCTCTGTAATGAGCTGAGCAGGACATGGGTTCAAACCCCCTCTCCCGTCTCTGCGTGGAATGGGCCGACAGACCAGCTGCTTTCCAGCCTCAGATTGGGAGATCCTGACTCTCATCCCCACTGCATCACACTCGGCAGCAAATCATTCTAGTGAGTTCAGCAGATCAAAGTCTGGTGAGGCAAAGCCCCGCTTCTGGCTCCGTGCAGTGGCAACGGGCGCCTGTGGCACGTCATATTTATTTGTTTGAAATTCATATTTTATGTCTTTGTTTGCCCTGATTCAAACATCAACATCAGCCATAGATCTGTGAAATGCTGGGTGTCGGAATAATTGGAGACGACCAAGATGCACCTAACTGTTCTTGTACGCAACCGTTTAGGTAATCTACCTCCTGTTGCCGACTCAAACACCAACTCTAAAAATATGGAAGCTGCAAACTTAATTTTGTTGTACTTGTACAATGACAACTAGGATATTATATTATATTCAATTAAGCATGCTTACAGGGGCTATCCAAAACCACCTCTTGGGGACTCGGATCACAATATGGTCCACCTCGTCCCTCACCACAAATAGAGGCTCAAATCCAGCAAAACTGAGTTAATAACTATTACCAAGTGGAGTGAGGAGTAAATGAAGTGCCTTAACAGTTGTTTTGACTTTACAACATGAAATACCTTTATAGGCACTTGCAGGGACCTGGAAGAACTCAACTCTGTGGTGACCCACTATATACAATTTTGTGTGGACTGTAATCCCAGAAAAATACATGAAAGTACCTGTAAAGTGAAAACAGAATTGTGTTCTGAGTTTGTCACACCTCAGAAACATATTTTATTAACCACCACCCATCCAAATTTCTATATATATATATATATATATATATATATATATATATAGTATATAAAAATAGGTTTCAAAATCATGAAAAAAAAGCCAGTTCCCTCTGTTCTGAGAAACTGGTTTCAGACTTTGCATGTCTACGGTCTCCCTGTAGACGTCTTTTACTCCATGTGTTTATTCCCAAAACAGCGTTTTATCCCAAACCCTGGGCTGTCAGCTGCACTGAATTCACCACTGATGCTCTGTTTCCGACCTGGTGTTCATACAGTGTTAGGGGGAGGAGCTATGCCAAGTCTAACCGCTCTGTTGAGAGAAAATGCCGAGAAACACTTTGATGGTCTGACTCCACAATTCAGTACTACATTGTTCACTCTTTTCACATGTTTTCAGAAATTACTTTCTCACATTTATAATGTGTTTAGAAACTAATCACTCAATTCACTTTACAGGGACTTTACAGTTTTTCCCAATGATAAACAATGGGTAAATAGGGAACTCAAAGTAGCGCTGAAAAATAAAAGGTGGGCTTTTGAACAGGGGATTGTGTCCCAAATGAAAGCTATGTAAAAGGAAATCAGACAAATAACCAATGATTGCAAGCATCAATACAAATTGAAGATGAGGAGTAATGATTTAGGGCAGGCATGGCTGGAGGTGTACACAATAATAGGGAAGGAGGAGAAGAAAAGACGTTAGTAACAATGGGAATGTTCTGACCTTTGCTCATGACTTAATCTGATGCATCAGACCGAGCATAGAATGTATATTCTATGCTAGGTCTGATACATCAGACTTTTCCACTAAATGTAACTTAATTGGACAACAACTTGACTGTGGCCAGCCCTTGGTCATAACAGCTGAAGAGGTTTGTAGAACCTTTTGAAAGATCAATCCGAGAAAGTAAGTTGGTCCTGACAGGACCAGAGGGTTCTGACGGAGTGTAGGGAACAACTTAGCCCTGTGTTTGGACAGCATTTTCAAATGTCACGTGATACACACCATATCCCCAGGGCATGGAAAACTTCACATCAATTGTAATGAAGAGCCTCGAGGGAATTATTTTAAACCATGTCCTTATATCTGACGGTCTGAGGGTGTCGGTGGGGGGGGGGGCTGCTGACATCCTAGTGTCCTGTGCTGAATGCACTCGGCTACGTGGATGGGCGATCGGGGCTTGCGGCTGGATGGGGCCTCTGGTCGGTTGCGGTGGGGAGAGCCTCGCCCTTGTATGGGGCGTTGGCGGGCATGGGGGCCCCGCCGGCTTGTATGTGTATGTGTGCGCCTCAGGGGTGCAGGGTCTCCTCGTGCTCTCTGGGACTGATTAACGCTCCTCGGGGCCGGGCGTGGGTGTCGCTCTGCAGGCTCCCGGCTGCTCTGGGGTTTGGGGGGGTCTTCTGTGGCTGTAGGGCAGGGTGCTCGGGGCTTTCCTGCGGTCTTGGAGTGTTTATACGGCTGCGGGATTCAGGGGTGGCTTCGGGGGTCTTTTCCTCTGCTTGGAGGCGCCACGATATAATACCGACCTCATACACCAGAACCAATTGGGACAAGTCCTGTACACTCACCAGTGGACAGATCACACACATCAAATGCACACACACACACACACACATACACACACACACACACACCACCAGAACCTGCTTTGAACGCACCCCAGCACCCTCCTCGTTCCATCCCTCTCCTTTTGTCCCTCATTTACTGCCCTAACCATGAAAGAAAGAGGCCACGTGTCCAATTGCTGTTCCAATTTTCCTGAACTTAATTAACTCTGTTTTCTGTGTTTGTGGGTCATACATGTCGTCTGTTGTTTCAATGTTAATGTCTTTCCATGTACATGAGTTTATGGTTTGGGTGAGGTTTTCTGTCGTTGTTTGTTGTTGGTGCTGTTGTCATTGTAGTTGTTGGTATTGGTATGATAGTTATCTGTTTGTTTTTCTAGGACTAATAAATAAAAAGGACTAATAAATATCTGTCTAGTGAAAAAGCAGAGGTGCCACCCTCAATTAGAAGAATCTTTAATCATCACATGACACGCCACACTACAACACATGCACATGCTTTGGATGGTGGCCTCTGCATTTGACCCATCCTGGCTTGTCCTTCCTCCGGGGGGGCAGCCAGGAGCAGTGGGCAGCATTCGTCGACCTGCCCAGGGACCTGGTTCCAAATGTCCATCGCTGGTCAGACGATGATGTGTGCATGTTTTTGGTGGGGGTCCTTATTGATGGTAGATGGAGGAAACCCCATCTGAGCACGGGGAGAACATGCAAACTTCACACAGAAAGGCCCCTCCTGGTGAGATAACCTGCCAGAGCACGGTGCCAACAGCGCCCCAGGTGAGAATCAAAACCAGGACCTTCTTGCTGTGAGGCAGCAGTGCAATGCACTGTGCCACCGTGCCACAGCCCCGCAAACTGGATACACTCTGTCTCTCGAGTCGGCCTTGATATCCTGTCAATGAAAATGACAAACAAAACAGGAGACAAGGCGCACCCTGCTGGAGCCCAACACCCACGGGGAACAGATTTGTATTAACACGGAGGATACAAACAGAACTCTCACTCAGGTTGTATAGGGACTGAATGGTATGCAGCAATGGTGCCGGTATCCCATGCTCCAGTAATACCTCCCAGAGGACCCCTCGGGGCACACGGTCATAGGCTTTTTCCAAGTCTACAAAACACATTGTGGGAGTCTCTGCCCACTAATTGGGGTTTTGGGAGGGAGAGTCTTTCGTGCCGTGGGTTGCCGACATGGCGAGAGTTTTGATAAAACACACAGAACAAAAAGGCTCGCTGTCTAAAAAGGATAAATAATAAAGAATAATAAGGGCGTATCTGTCTGGTTTAAGCCTGCATTATAGTCGCTGCAAGCAAGCCGTGCGGCTCATGGCATGCGCACTACCAGAGAGGATGGGCATACATGGTTGACGCAGTGCTGTGGGGATGCCTTTGCAATATTCTCCTAAAAGACAGGGGGTGCTGTGCACAAGCCACCAGGGGAAACTGAAAGAACTGATGTTAGCATTACAAAGAAGTCCTGAAGGATCTGAATAACTAGAAAAGAGCGGTAAAATTGAAATAGAAAGTGTAAAATGTATTGTACATGTATATGTATAGAAGAAAGAAGAAGAAAGAAGAAACAGTCTTTATTTGTCACGCAACACACCACACTACAACACATGCTTGCAAACACACACATGCACATGCTTTGATGGTGGCCGGTGAAATGGATCCTCTGCATTTAACCATCCTGGCTTGTCCTTCCTCTGGGGCCACAGCCAGGAGCAGTGGGCAGCGTACGTGGACGCGCCCGGGGACCAGGTGATAAGTGTCCATCGCTGGTCAGACGATGATGGGTGCATGTTTTTGGTGGGGGTCCTTACTGACGTGAGGTGGAGGAAACCCCATATATTTATTGTAGTAAGTGCAGGTTTTTTTTAATACATATAGTCTTTCATTTGTGCAAATTGCCGGTGTAAACATTACGAAGTAGTCCCAAGGTATTAAAATAGTCCAAATATTTGGACAGAGACTGTTAAAGTTAAACAGCTTTAAACTTTTTTTGTGGATGGACTAACTGTTACAGAGGAAATCTGAGACAAATACTTTAGGTAAATAAAGTAGTTAATCTTGTAAAAGAGGATCCAGGGTTGTACAAGAGGAGCAGTTTCAGTGTAACAACACAACAGAATGTCACAGAGGAAGTGCTCAGTTCTCACTGGAGAGCTCAGCTTTTTATACAGTCTTCTTGGAGTGGCGAAACTGAGGAGCTGCTGGGAAGAAGGTCAGTAGATGTCGCAACGCCCCTGCATAGATCATTGATGGGGCAGTTTCATTGAGACCGACTATCTGTTGAGATTTCCTTCCTCCTCTTTACGACACAGAAAGTGACTAGTTTATGTCCTTTTTACGACAGGAACTCAGCTTTTAAATAATGTATTAATATGAATTGAAAGCACCCCACACTTCTCAAACCATAGTTACGCCCTTGTGAAATGTATTCCGTGGAGTTCCAAAAATTGGGAGCGCAAAATCGCTGTCCAGTGCTATCGCAAGCACCGCATTGACATCATTTATGGTGCGCACACTTTACCACACTACGGCTGTGGTGGCCATAAAGGAGTCACAGCTTTGAGGCGTTCCTGATTTGAGGAGCTCCTCAAAGTGTTCACTCCACCTCCTGATGATATCCTCAGTTGAGGTCAGCACTTTCCCGCCCTTTCTGATTACAGCTCGGGCGGTGTCCTGCTTTCTCCACCTGAGCCGTCAGATGGTTTGCCAGAAACTCTTTGAGGCCAAACGTCCTTCTCCATGGTCTCTCCAAACTCCTCCCACACCCGAGCTTTCGCTTCCCCAACCACTGCTGCAGTCCTTCTGACCTGTCTGTACCTGTCTGCCAAATCGGGAGTTCCCCACGCTAACCAGCCCGTAATGACTCCTTTTAAAGCTTCACCACCTCCCTCACCTCCTTATGTTGCCGCCATAACAGGCACCGACCACCTCCTGACCACAGCTCTTAGCAATTGCTTCCATGATGGTGGCTTTGAACAGGGTCCATTCAGGCTCCATGTCCTCAGCCTCCTTCAGGACGTGGCAGCAGCTCCTTCAGAGGTGAGAGTTCAAATCACTCTGGACAGAGTCCTCCACCAGTTGTTCCCAGGAAACCCTTACTACCTGTTTGGGCTGCCCAGGTCTGTCCAGTAGTCCTCCCAGCTATCTGATCAAACTCACCACCATCGGTGATCGGTACACAGCTCTGCCCCTCTCTTTACCTGAGTGTCCAGAACGTAAGGCCTCAGGTCCGATTATACGACTGCAATTCATGTGGTCATTTCTACTAATAACTATTCATAACTCCTCCCCCAGGTGTTTTGTCATTTCTACTCATTAATATTCGTAACTCCTCCCCCAGGCGTGTGGTCACAGGTTCATCAAACTCTATGGAGCGTTCAAACTCCGGCACATGATTGGACGATGTTATCTCCGTGGCAACGACCTCCAATACGACCCCGACGAAATGCACTGGCAAAATGCAGACCAAGTCTGCAGGTCTGTCGTCCTGTCTGTCTGTCGCTTTGTCGCTCTGTCTGTCTGTTGTCCTGTCTGTATGTCGTTCTGTCTGACTGCCTCTTTGTCTCTCTGTCCGTATGTTGGTCTGGCTTATTCTATCTATCTGTCGTCCTGTCAGTCTGTCATTATGTCTGTCTTTCATTCTGTCAGTCTGTCGTTCGGTCTCTGTCTCTCTGTCTGTCTGTCTGTCGTTCTGTCTGTGCAGACTATAAATGGTGATCTTGTGATTATTACATAATATTGTGTATTATAATATGTAATATATATATATATATAAATGACTTGTAACCTAACCCTTATTTATCAAGTGATCGATCAGAATCTTTGAAATGGATCCAAATATATCGATGTACTTTTGAGTGAAAAGCTTTATTCGCACGGGCAACGATGCCCGGTGCACAGCATTTGACTGAAGCTGTTCACTCAAAACTGGATCAATTCCATAGATTCGCTGCTGATCTGCTCGATGACGCACTCCTCGTCATCGAGGATCTCGATCGATCTGCTAGAACAAGTGAGCAGCAACTTAAACAAGTTGAACAGCGCCCTCATCTGGAGCTTAGAGCAGCTTGGCAGCCATCTTGGACTGTGTGTGTGTGTGTGTGTGTGTGTGTGTGTGTGTGTGTGTGTGTTGACAGTCATCTGGGGGAGGTCCTAATGAAATGTGTGTGTTGGCAGCCATCTTGGGGAGGTCCCGGTGAACTTATGTGTGTGCGTGTGTGTCTGTTGGCAGCCATCTTGGACAGACGTCCAATGAGGTGATGTGTAACTCGGGCGTGGCCGTTGACATCACACAGTCGGAGGTCATCGTGGGGTCGCCAGGAAGCTTCGACTGGCAAGGTGTCAATGAATATGAAAATAAGTTATTTTTACTTATTTCTCATTTCTACAAATTATTAGTATTCTTTCTATTGGTGAATATTTTACCGTACCTTACTAAACCTTCCACGTGTGTGTGTGTGTGTGTGTGTGTGTGTGTGTGTGTGTGTGTGTGTGTGTGTGTGTGTGTGTGTGTGTGTGTGTGTGTGTGTGTGTTTGTGTGTGTGTGTGTGTGTGTGTGTGTGTTTGTGTGTGTGTGTGTGATGCAGGTAATGTGCACGTGTCGTGGAGGAATCCAGACGTTATGTTTGATGCTCAACACTTCTCATTTCCCGACATGGAGAGAAGACACGCCTACATTGGTACGTAAATCTAATCATTAATACACATAATTATACCAATGATTGCAAATGTTGCTGACATTTTGTGAAATCTGTAACTGTGTGTGTGTGTGTGTGTGTGTGTGTGTGGGTAGGTTACTCAGTGCTTCATGCCACTCGTCTCTTGAGCCTGGATACAGCCACCATAGTAACAGGTAACCATAGTGACCACAATGACCACAGTGACCATAGTAACCACAGTGACCATAGTGACCACAATAACCACATTGATCTAACCACAATGACCATAGTAACCCCAGTGACCACAGTAACCCCAGTGACCATACTAACCACAGTAACCATAGTAACCAAAGTGACCACAGTGACCTAACCACAGTGACCATAGTAACCATAGTAACCACAATAACCACAATGACTATAGAAACCATAGTGACCACAATAACCGTATAACCACAGTGACCATAGTAACAACAATGACCTCAGTTAGCATATTAACCACAGTGACCAAAGTAACCACAATGACAAAAGTGACCATAGTAACCATGGTAACCATAGACATGACCACAAACAGACAGAAAGACAGACAGGCAGACGAACAGATAGCTGTCTGTGTGTCCAGGTGCTCCCCGGTCCGGTCCTGATGCTGCAGGTTCTGTCTTGCTGTCTGAGAAGAAACAAGATGGCCGCTCACTCACCATCAGAAGCACTCTGATTGGAGAACAGATGGGCAGTTACTACGGCAACTCCTTGGCGGTCGCCGACCTCAATAAGGACGGGTAAACAGCACGCTAGCACCTTAGCATGACACTTTAGCATGACCACGAACACCTTTAACACAGAACTTTCTTCTCTCCTCCTCCTCCTCCTCCCCCCTTCCTCTCCTCTCCATCCTCCTCCCTGCCTTCTCCCCCTTCTCCTCCTCCTCTCCTCCTCCTCTCCTCCCCCTTCCTCTCCTTCTCCTCCTCCTTTTTGTCCTCCTCCTCCTCCTCCTTCTCCTGTGCTCCTCTACTTCTCCTTCTCTTGTCCTCCTCTCTCCTCCGATTCCTCTCTTCCCTTTCCTCCTACCCTCCTCCTGTCTGCCTCTCTTCCTCCTTCTCCTCTCCTCCTCAACTCTCCTCCTCCTCGTCCTTCTCCTTCTCCTGTCCTCCTCTCTCTTGTCCTCCTCCTTCCCCCCCCCTCCCTTCCTCCTCCTTCTCCTGTCCTCCTCTACTTCTCCTTCTCCTGTCCTCCTCTCGTCCTCCTCTCTCCTCTCCTCCTCCTCCTCCTCCTCCTCCCCTCCTCCTGTCCTCCTCTCCTGCTCCTCAGGTGGAGTGACCTCCTGGTGGGTGCTCCCTACTTCTTCCTCCACCAGGGGGAATGTGGAGGTGCAGTCTATGTGTATTTGAACCTCGGGGGAAGTTTGTCCCCCCAGGCTTCTGTCCGCCTGCTGGGGCCCCCAGGCTCCGGGTTCGGCCTGGCCCTGGCTGCCATAGGGGACATCAACCAAGATGGCTACCAGGGTACGATACCAGCCAAAATGGCCGCCATAGCGCACATCTGTCACCTGGAGCTCTGAGGGAGGGTTTCCATCCATTGGGGGTTATTTTGTATTTCTAGTTGGTTTGATGAAGGATTTCATTGTTTCAGTGTGTTGATGAACTCCATGTGAGACAGGTCGGCCATTTTGCTTTTCTGTTTTCTCCACGGAGCAAAATAGGGAGTTCGGGTGCTCTCTAGAGACAGACAGACAGACAGGTGGAGAGACAGACAGGCTGACAGACTCCTTGTTTGTTCCAGACTTTGCAGTGGGAGCTCCGTTCCATCAGACAGGAAGTGTCCACATCTGGACAGGAGGTGCTGAGGGTGTGGCACAGGAAGCCAGCCAGGTGACACAAACACACACACTGTGCTGTCTCTCTCTCTTTCTCTGTGTCTGTCTGTCTGTCTGTCTGTCTGTCTGTCTGTGTCTCTCTCTCTCTCTCTCTCTCTCTCTCTCTCTCTCTCTCTCTCTCTCTCTCTCTGCTGCACTGCATGCTGGGAGTCGGGTGTTTGAGTGAGTGCTGTGAGCTGCAGAATGAGTTTGGGACCTTTTGGATTTATTTTTCCGTCTTTTTCTTCTTTTCAACCCTCTCTACTTGAAAATGTAAGAGTTCAACTCATAAAAAGCTGTGGGATAGCCACTGGAGTAAGTGGTGAGTGAGACATGGCGTCGCTCCACGAGGAGGGTTGGAAGTCTCTATGGATCAGGCATGGAGTGAGGCGTTTCCAACGAGCCCCAGTTCAGTGTAGAGCAGGTTCTCCCGGCCGCGGGGGGACGGACTGGCCATGGAGAATTCCTTCAGGGTCGAGAATGAACGAGGCTGTTGTTGTGTTTTTGAATGAGGAATGCTGTGCACATGATCTCATGGCAACAGGAGTAACACCGGACGCTCGGTTGTGGGTTAGTTGATGAGGAAATGTTGGAGGATGATTCTCTTTGACAGTTTTCTAGTGTTGGGTCTCAAGATGATCAACAACAATTATATTCAATGCAGGAAACTTAATGAGTTTTTGGATACAACTTATGGCAGACATACTGTAGACACGACAGAGATACGGATCAGCTTATAACTTCCATGATCCGAATTAGGAATCAGGTCGGGAATAATTAACTAAGTCAGCGGAAAGGATTCTGCTCGAAGAAACTACTCGCTAAGTTAAGGAAAGACGAGGAATACTTTGAAGATCTAGAATGGGTGAAGCGCAAAGGTTTTTTTTCTTTCTGCTGCTTTGGTCTCAGTCTTTTCCTGTTTTCTTTTCCTCTTTCTCTTAACTCCTTTCTCTTGCTTTTGTTGTTGCTGTAGTTTCAGGGGCATTCTTTTGAAATGACCAGCTGACAACTATGTTCTCTCTTTTTTTGTATTTCTTTGTAAAGCGCATTGTGCTGCCCTGGTATGAAATGCGCTTTATAAATAAAGTGGGACTTGACTTAACGGAGAGCTTAAGAGTAGGAACTTTAAACATCAATGGAGGGAGGGATTGAGGCACTCAGAGGCTGAGTAGAATAAAGAATAATTTCATTATTTTTATACAGGAAACACAGCACTCCAGATAATGAGGTAGAATGGGGAATGGGCTGAAGAGGAAAACATTTCCTTAGTCATGGCACCATTCTGAGTGCTGGTGTGGCCATGCTGCTCTCTCAGCATCTAGATGCTTCTAATTTCTAAGTGTGGGAGTCTCTGCCCACAGGTAAGGGTTTAGGGAGGGAGATGGAATCCTTTTTACCCTGGTGCGCCAACATGGCGAGAGTTTTATTATACAGAGCAACAAGAAGCTCGCAGGCCAGAAGTATAAATAATAGTACTACTACCCCTAATAATAATAATGTTTCGGGCGCAGGAGGAATGGTGTTCCACTCAGGCTTCTGGTCGGCTGACAAGCCTGTGCACCGATCCCCTCTGCAAAACAAACAAACATTAAGAAAGCTCCCTGCCTCGGGTCAGGGGAAAGGGAACCGTGCTGTCGCCTGCAGCCGGCGCTTGACCATGCCCCTTGGTCCCCCACACTCAGCATCTGAAGTAGAGCAGGGGAGGGTCCAAATAGTACAGGCAGTAGTTAGAAATACACCTTTTATCTTCATGAATATATATGCACACAACACTGGCTTAGATAGGGTTAGAAATTTCCAGAAATTTAATGACACACTCAAACAGTTCGACAGCACCTCCCCGATCGTGTTAGGAGATTGGAATTGTTCTACACACTTTATAAGTGACAGAAATGGAGAGGAGCCTCATCCACAGCAGCCTGTTACTAAGCCAGAATGATTAGAGAAAATGGAGCTGACAGATACATGGAGGTAATGAAATCCAACAGTTAAACAATATACATGGGTTAAGGTTACAAAGGGCACTATAAGTGCAGCAAGACTGGACATGATCTACATAAATAACTACTCTAATAGACTAAGAAAATCCACCAAAACACTTATGGCTTTTTCAGATCACCACTTAGTGTCAGTGATATCTCCCTACCTGCACATCCGACAGGCTTGGCACTTTAATGCCAGACTCATTCAGGATAAAGATTTCTGTCAGCACTTTTCTGGTTTCTGGGAGGAATTGAGGTAAAAAGAAGACAGACTTTGGAAATCTGACCATCTGGTGGGAAATTGGCAAAGTGCAAATCAAGATGTTTTGCCAACAATAATTGAGACACACAACAGTGATAGAGATAGATACAACAGAGAAGTCAGAAAAAGATATTATATTAAAGGGGGACAAAATTATAGTGGAAATTACAATACCACCAATAAGAAGGTAGAAAGAAAGCCTTGGATTCCTCCCTCAAGAAAAAGAAAAGGGTGCTCTGATTAGAGCTTGTATCACCACCCTCAGGGATATACGTACTGTAGATGCCCCATCAACATCTTTTTTAACTTGGAACGACATACAAGGGAACAGAACCCGATGATGCATCTGAAGCATCCCGGTGGTGCGATAACAACCAACCCATCAGAAATGGGGAAGCTAGCAGTTGATTTTTACATCAACCTTTTCAGCTCTTAGAACTGTGACACTGCGTGTGTTTAGTAGGTGCTGGAAGGAACTTTCTATACTGGCTGAAGCCCAGACAGCTTCACTGGACTCCATTATCTCCTTCCATGAGGAGTCTGCTGCAGTCCAGCAGCTAACCAATGGCCGGTCCCCTGAAATAGATGGACTTCCATCACAGTTTTACAAACACTTCTGGGGAATTCTGGGTATAGACTTATATGAAGTTTTTAAAGACTGCTTGAACTCTGAAATGGAGGCCTGTTTCATTATGTACTGAGTACAAGATTTTATCAAAATGTCTTTCAAATAGACATAAAGATTTCATAGACTTTATAGTACACTGTAGTCAGACATACTGTGCACCTGAACGAACAATAAGGGACAATTTGTTTTTAATCCAAGATGTTATTGACTCATCAAAGACACAAGAAATTGATGTAGGTCTGTTAAGTCTTGTCCAAGAGAAAGCTTTCGATAGAGTTGATAATTATCTGAATTATTGATAATTATCTGAATTAATTATCAGAACCCTAGAGGCTTTCGGTGTTGGTAAAAAATGTATTTCATGTATCAAGCTTTTATACTCAAGAGCCTCAGTTTTGTTAAAAGTGGGAGGTGGACTTAGCCGCCCGGCTACAGTTCACAGAGGGATTAGGCAAGAATGTCCTTTATCAGGACAGCTCTACACCTTTGCCATAGAACCTCTTCTTTCCAAGCTCAGGCAGAGTTTGACAGGTCTGTCTTTCCTGAAAGATCGAACACAAGATTTTATTTGTCTTTCCACATAAGCTGATGATGTCACATTTTTTAATAGAAGGCAGGAGGACATCCAAGCCCTTGAACAGAATTCGGTGCTATATGAAAAATAATCATCTGCAAAGGTGAACTGGGCCAAATGTGAGGGATATGCTCTAGAACAATGGCTAGACAAAGAACTGTCACAACTGCCAGCAGGATTAGGGTGGAGCAGGGAGGGTGTTGGGTGTTTGGGTGTTTTCCTGGGGAGTAGTGACTTCCAGAGCAAAAACTGGGAGGGGTATTGTAAAAGTAAGTGCCCTATTGTCTAGATGGACTTGGGCCCTGCCCTAGTTGTCCTATAGGGGGAGGGCCTTGGTTGCAAACAACCTGATTGCTTCCATGCTCTGGCATCGTTATACTGTTTTGGACCCACTGGATGCACTCGTGAAGGAAATCCAAAATTAATCTGGGACTGGTCAACTTCTTCTGGGGAGGATATCACTAAACAAAACCTTTAGTACTGTACCTACCAGTGGTGGAAGGAGGCCATGGACTTAACCAGAGCTGGACTGACAAAGCTGGCAAACTTAAGATCTGGAGGACAGTGGAAAACCGTCAGCACTTTAAGTGAATAGACTGGTATTAAATCAAGTTGCTTTCTACAGAGAATGCTTGAAGAGGTCTCATGCACAGTTCCTGGACAATCAAGGAAGCAATGGGGATGGAGGCTGTTGTGGACCCAGCAGTGATACAGCCAGTCTTTTCTTCATTGACCATCTGTGCTGCAACAGAGGAGCAGGAACAAGAGAATGGAATGATTCTCTCATTTCATACACCACAACTACATTATTTCTCTGACACATACAAAAAGGTTCTGTACTACATCAGTGTTAAAGTTCTAAACAAACAGCCTTTTGCAGAGTTCAAGTGGTCAGGGTGTTTGCACCAGGCTCATTCCCCAGAGGCAGCTGGAGGTCCCTTTGCAAGCCTCCAATAGAGAAGCGCACCGCGGATCTACAGTGGGGGATTGTGCACGAAGCCGTGGCTACCTCAGTGTAAGGAACAGCTGTCCTTTCTGCCAAAGCTCTTCGCTCCAGAACCTCTGGTTTAGGTGTCCTAGACTGTGCGAAATAACTTTTCTATTAAAAACAACAGTTCAGGGGGCTTGGAGAGAGGCTAGACCAAACAAGCACTTCTTTTTTGGATGAGACATTGGGGCAGAATGTAAAGGTGAAGGATTTCTTTCCAGACGCCAATAAGTTCATAAGAACTGTAGCTGTGCTGCAGAGGAGGGTTGGAGAACAGCTGGCAAACAGATGAACAGCTGGATAAAAAGAAAAGATACACACTCAAGAAACATGTGAATGCATTAAGGAAGACCCTGACACAGGGCGGCAAGGAGAAGGGTGCTAAATGTTTTAAAATAAGTAAATAGGTTGGTTGTCATTGTGAAGTCTCTGTTATGGGTTTTCCATCCGTCTGTTCTACTGTTCTTCGTTTTCCTCAGGTAAGCACATCACCCTGGTTGGTTTTACAGATAATTTAATTTATATTCAACTTTTCACCTACAGCCTGGGTGGAGTCCTGCACTCAGACAAACAAAAATTGTAGAAAAAAAGGCTTTGCTTACCTTAAAGGAGTTTTTTTATTGGTCATTAGTGTCTCCAAAGTGCAGTTAAACAAAGGTCCAGATCTGGGGCCAGTAAAAAAATCTGGATCGCTGCACGACGTTTCTATCTTATTCTGATTTCAAAACATAGAAGAATAAACAGCAGAACCGGACAGAGTCTGATGCGATGTGATGTGTCTGATACGTTTATTTATGTATCAGAGAACCAAATACACCAATAAACTTTGAGTTGGCATCGCAAAACCAACTGATCTTATCTCTCTTTGTTCTCCGCTTTATAGTCGCAGAGAAACTTGCTCATTTACATGTTCTGCCTCTTTCAGCGTCATGAATTACTCAGAATCCCGTTTGAGCCAATCACAGCTTGTAGTCTTGTCATCATGCTTTCTGATGTCACTTGATGTGACTTTCCATCCTCTTCCAGACAGCCAATCACAGCCTTTGTAGCTCCCCTTTCTCAGAAGAGGGTGGTCTCTACAAACTCCTGTCATTTTCCAGTCATCTGTTCCTTTCTCAGGAAAGAGCTGACTTGATAATTCTCCGCTGCGCCGTATATGGGCATGTGTCCTTGAAGCCTCCAGCTGCATGTTTGTGGAAGGCTTTGGCTCCCTCTGCTGGTTGCATGAAGTACTAGACTTTGGCTCACTCTGCTGGTTTTAATGAAGTACATATTTTTTGTTTTGTATTTTGGATACATTTATCTTGAGTACTGGTGGTTTTACTATACCATGTAATAGGTTATTTTCATGTGGGGGAGCTCATTAACCACAACACAGGGCTGTCTGGACCCAGTTCTCATGCTGACCGGCCTGCTGGCTCTACACCCTCATCAGCAGGCTGGAGGCCTTCAAGTCCATCAAGGGTTAGGGTTAGGGTTCTATGTCCGTACAAGACAATGTCCTACAGCTGCTTTTCTGATTATGTCATAAAATAATTAAACATGTATTTATTTATTTGTTGTTCTTTATTTTTGTAGTAAAGCTTCATACATTTAATTTTCGTATTAGATTTATTGATTTATATTTATATTTATACAGTTTATTATTTTTCATATTCTCTATTTATTCATATAGGTATTTATTTATATCTACTCCTACAGTTGTTCCCTTTTCATACTTATCATTTTATCCATTTGTTTATTTTTGATTGCTTTCACTATTGTTACTATTAATGTATTTCTTTATCTCTTTTATCAACAATAATACTGCTCATTATGTCTTTCTTTATCTTATATAGTTCATGGTTATTTATTCTCTTGTGTATGTTCTCACTTTCTCTTATTGTTTCAAACTCAAAACACTAAACAATGTGTTTTGGATGTTTGTTAAATTAAACGATTTTTTTTAAAATAAAACTAAAATAAATCTCTCTCTCTCTCTCTCTCTCTCTCTCTGTACTCACTCTCCCTCTCCCTCCCTCCCTCAGGTGATAGAGGGACGCCATGTCTCCTCTTCTTTCTCCACCTTTGGCTTCTCCTTGTCTGGAGGAGGTGACGTGGACCAGAACCTCCACCCGGACTTGCTGGTGGGCTCGCTGGACCACACCGTGGCATTGCTACGGTAACCAGCCGACAGGCGTTAGCATGGTTACCAACATGACATAACACGATGTCACTGATCAGACGCTTTTGTCTAATGAGACGTCAGAACATTTAGTCCCAGGATCAAACCAACTGGACGTCACACTCACAACTGAACCTTCTGTAGACACAAAGGACTAGTAGAGTTAGCACTAGTGGAGTTAGTACTAGTAGAGTTAGTATGAGTAGAGCTGGTACGAGTAGAGTTAATACTAGTAGAGTTAATCCTAGTAGAGTTAGTTCTAGTAGAGTTAATACTAGTAGGGTTGGTTCTAGTAGAGTTAATACGAGTAGAGTTAATACTAGTAGAGTTAGTTCTAGTATTGTTAGATCTAGTGGAGTTAATACTAGTAGAGGTAATTCAAGTATAGTTAATACTAGTAGAGTTAGTTTAAGTAGAGGTCGTACTAGTATAGTTAGTACTAGTAGAGTTAGTTCTTACATAGTTATTACGAGTATAGTTCATACAAATTGCATTATTTTTAGTATTGTAAATACTAGTAGTTATTTATAGTAGAGTTAGTTATAATAGAGTAAATGCTAGTAGAGTTTGTTCTAGTAGAGTTAAACATAGTAGAGCTAGCACAAGCAGAGTTTGTATTAGTAGAGCTGGAGCTAGTAGTTTGTACTAGTAGGATTAGTACTAGTAAGGCTATTGATTGATGGATTTATTGATTTATTGATTTATTGATTGATTTCAGGGCTCGGCCGGTCATTCATCTCCATCAAACTCTGAGTGTCACTCCAGAAATCGTCAATCCCAACGACTGCGAAGACTGGTATCTGTCTGTCCTTCTATCTGTCGGTCTGTCTGTCTGTCTGTCTGTCTGTCTGTCTGTCTGTCTGTCTGTCTGTCTGTCTGTCTGTCTGTCCGTCTGTCTCTCTTCAGCATCCGGGTAGAGGTGTGTTCTAGTCTGTCTGTCTGTCTCTGTCTCTGTCTACCTGTCTGTCTCTCTTCAGCATACAGGTGGAGGTGTGTTTCAGTCTTCTGGGAAATCAGAGTTTCAGCAGCAACTTTAGTAAGTCAACATTAGCATCATTATTAGCATTTAGCTCAACCAAGGTATTTGAGGCTGCTCTCCTTCAGGCCCTCAGTGATGTGGACACCAAGGTACCTGAGGCTGCTGCCCCCATCCCCTTCGACAGGGTGGTGTGCAGAACGTGAACCTTTGTCGGCAGTGTGCAAACTGCAGTAGGCGGCGCAGATGAGGTCCTTTAGATTGGAGAGACAGGCACAGGGACAATTATAGATCTATGAAAGCCTGGAGGGACCAGGGACTGGACCAGGGACAAAACCAGGCACAAAGGACACAGTGGCTAGCGTGTCAGCACAGGTCTAAAGCCCCTGATGCCAGAGCAACATCAACCAACAACGTCAACTTTGAATGTTGACATTGCAGTTTTCCATTGAGAAAAGTCAAATCGACAGAGACCCTTCTTGGACCACATAGAGAATCACACCCAAAATCCTCCAGTCACAGTCCAGATTTGGGGTCATGTAGTCTTGCTGTCCTGAATCTCGGGACCGAGGCAAAGGAGCTTTTTTCTATGGTAAGTGAGAGTGTTGGATTAAAAAAGTTGAATATATTCTAAAACTTCTAAAAGTTCTCAGTGAAAAGAGATTTATTGGATTGTATGAGCTACAGACTACTTGTTGCTATGGTCCTATGGTAACGCTACAGCCATAGTTTGACAAAGGAGGACGGGGAGAACGATCCCTTCCTAAACTTTAAATTATCGAGTAGTCCAGCCTAGAGAGTAAGTTCCTCCCCACATGCTAGTTTCTTGAAGTACATTTATACTTAAATAATGTACCTGGTGATTAAGTTAAACATTTAGAAACTCTACATTCAGTTTCCCAAGAGGAGTAAAGAAAAATCTGTATTATATTTCTTCTTCTTATTTTATTCATGCTCCTTTGATTATTGTGATCTGTGTATGAATTGAAACCCACTTGCAATAAAAAGACTCAACTTTGTTGAAAGAGGAACTAGATTTATTTTCTGTGTTTCTATCTTCTGATCGGCTGAAATTCCATTTGACAGTTGCCCGGTTGCTGTGTCCACTGTCGCCTCATGTCTCCTGTTGCTGGTCGATGTTGACATTGTCGGTTGATGTTGATGTAAAAGTTGCTACGTGTATCAGGGCCTTAAGTCCATGTCCTGGGGCCTGGAGTCCACGCCAGAGCGTCCAAGGCCCTGTAGTCCACCCCAGAGTGTCCAAGGCCCTGTAGTCCACCCCAGAGCATCCTGGAGCCTGGAGTCCACCCCGGAGCGCCCCCATGTCGAGCTCCTAGAGGGTGAGAGAGTGCCTTGAAGGTGCAGGAGGAGTTGAGGTCTTCAGCCAGATAAGGTCCGTACCATTGAGGAGGATCTGGCTCGAGAGTCCTGTAGCTCAGACTCCTCTGGCCCCCCATCCTTCTGTCCCTCAATCTTTCAGTCCCTCCATCCTTGTGTCACTCCAGCCCTCTGTTTCTCAATCCCTCTATCCCTCCATCCCAATGTCCCTCCATCCTTCTGTCCCTCCATCCTTCTGTCCCTTCTTCCCCCATCCCTCCGTCCATCTGGAGGTTCTTTCTGCAGGGAAGAACCTGTGGAACCTATGGACCCATGGTCAGGTGGAAGATCTCTGGCCGTCATTAGTGTCCATAGAGTACAGCAGAGTACTTATGACTTTGGGGAGCTTTTGTATTGAGGATGCAGGGGGTTGAGGTGTGGCGTCTGTGGAAGTCCAGGATCCTGCTGCATAGGGAGGTGGACAGTCCACGTTCCCTGAGCTTGGTGACTAGCCTGGGGGGCAATATGGTACTGAAAGCTCAACTGTAGTCAATGAACGGCATTCTCACAATAAATTGTTCCCTCCCCCCGTTGTCGAGGTGGGATAGGGCGGTGTGCAGCACATGGGAGTTTGTGTCGGCCGTTGATCGGTTGGGTGGTAGGCAAATTGTAATGAGTCCAAGGTGCTTCAGAGAAAGGAACAGATGTAACCCTTGTTTAGTCTTTCTCAAAGCAGTTCATGACCAACAGGATGAGAGCGACAGGACGGTAGTCATTCAGGTTGGACAGTGGTGACGAATATTGAATATGACGGTGAACACTGGAGCCAGTAGGTCGGCACAGGACTACAGGACACGTCTGGGGATGCCATCCGGACCGACTGCTTTCTGCGTATTGATTTGTCGATCAACAGTTTCTGGTTCAGAAAGGATCTTACCGTGACCATGAAAGAACCTTATCGCCGCTTCTGTAAACTCGCTGACGTCATCGAGGATGGGGCGAAACACATCCCACATGCCAATCTACGTCTTGGCTTCTGAATGGGCGGTCCAGTGCCTGACCTCTCATGTCTCGGGAGCCTCCCGGACCAAGTGTTTGTCTTCGGGGATCAGGAAAATTGCCCTATGATCTGACTTGTCCAACAGAGGAAGGGAGGTGGCCTTGTAGCCCTCCTTAAACTGTGTGTAGCAGCCGCCCAATATCCGTTGTCCTCTGGTGGGACAGGAGATGTGTTGGTGGACGTGCGGCAGAACTAGTTTGAGGTTCTCCTTATTAAAGTTCCCAGCCACGATGACGGCTGTGTCCGGGTGTCTGGTGTTTAGCAAATTATGGAGCTCTGATGGTGCGGTGTCGGTGTCGGCTTGTGGAAGGATATAGACTGGTGATGACCGAAGTGAACTCACCGGGAAGGTAAAATGGTGAGCAGGAGCCCGAGAGCGCTGTGATATTCTTGCGGTCGCACCAGCTGTCGTTGACCAAACAGACCTTTGGATTTCAATAAATTCATGCGATTTCACGTGATCCCTTGCTCCTCCTGCAGCACTGCATTTTACCGTTGAAGCCGACGTGGCCGGCCACAGCTCCCGCCTCCGTTTCCTTGACAACAGACAGGAAGTGTACTCTGACTTCCTGTCCATGCCGAATCAATGCTGCAAGAAACTGAGAGTCACCCTAGTGGTGAGAAACAGTATCACACACACTAACACATAAGAACACACCATACACTTTGTCATCTACGTGTGTGTGTGTGTGTGTGTGTGTGTGTGTGTGTGTGTGTGTGTGTGTGTGTGTGTGTGTGTGTGTGTGTGTGTGTGTGTGTGTGTGTGTGTGTGTGTGTGTGTGTGCAGAGGCCAGTGTGGAACCTTGTGCTTCCGCTCGTTTTCCGTCTCAATGTTTCTCTGAAAGAAAACAGACGACGGAACAAAGTGGAACCGATTCTCAGCCAGAACCAATCACCCACCACCAGCACGGTACTGCCTCATTACTAGCTTGCTACTACCACCTAACTGTCCTACTTAGCTACTACTACCTAACTGTACTACCTCACCACTACTACCTTGCTACAACCTAACTACTACCACCTAACTGTACTACCTCACTACCACTACCTAATTGTACTACCTCATCACTACTACCTCACTACTACCACCTAACTATACTACCTCACTACAACTGCCTAACTGTACTGCCTCGCTACAACTACCTAACTGTACTGCCTCACTATTACTACCTCAATACTACTACCTCGCTTCTACCAGCTATCTGAAATACTTTGCTACTACTATTTAACTGTACTACCTCACTACTACCACCTAACTGTACTGCCTCACTACTACTACCTAACTGTACTACCTTGTTACTACTACCTAACCACACTACCTCGTTACTACTATCTAACTGTACTACCTCGTTATTACTATCTAACTGTACTACTTCACTACTACCACCGAACTGTACTGCCTCACTTTTACAACCTAACTGTACTGCCTAGCCGTACTACCTCTTACTACTATTTTACTGTACTACCTCACTACTACTACCTAATTGTACTTCCTCACCACTAAAACCTCGCAACTACTCCCTCACTACTACCACATAACTGTAGTACCTTGCCACTACTACTTCAAGAGTACCTCACTACTACCACCTAACTGTACTACCCCACTACAACTACGTAATTGTACTACCTCACCACTACTACCTCACTACTACTCCCTCACTATTACCACCTTACTGTACTACCTCGCTACTACTGACTCACTACTACATTATGACAACTATCGTATTGTAGTAACTCACCACTACTACCTCACTACTACCACACTACTACCACCTAACTGTACCACCTCGCTACGACCACCTAACCGTACTGCCTCACTACTGCTACCTAACTGTACTGCCTTGCTACTACTACCTAACTGTACCGCCTCGCTACTACTACCTAACTATACTACCTTGTTACTACTACATTACTGTACTACCGCACTACTACCACCTAACTTTACTGCCTTGCTACTATGACCTAACTGAACTACCTCGCTACTACCACCTAACTGTACTGCCTTGCTACTACTACCTAATTGTACTACCTCACTACTGCCACCCAACTGTACTGCCTCACTACTGCCACCTAACTGTACTACATAGCTACTACTACATTACTGTACTACCTCACTACTACTACCTAACTGTACCACCTCACTACTACTACCTAACTATACCACCTCGCTACTACTACCTAACTGCACCACCTCGCTACTACTACATATTTGTACTACCTCACAACCACCACCTAACTGTACTACCTCACCACTACTACCTCGCTACTACCTCACTACTACCACCTCACTACTACTACCTAATTGTACTACCTAATTGTACTACCTCTCTACTACCTCACTACTACCACCTAACTGTACTGCCTCACTACTACTACAACTACCTAACTGTACTGTCTCGCTACTACTACCTCACTTCTACTATCTAATTTTACTACCTCACCACTACTACCTGGCTACCACCTCACTACTACCACCTAACTGTACTAACTGTGACAGCAAACCGTCCTACCTGACTACTAATACCCAACTATACTACCTCACTGCAGCTACCTAATGGTACTACCTCACCACTACTACCTCTCTACTATTACCTCACTACTAACATCAAACTGTACTACCTCATAACTAATACCTAACTGTACTACCTCACTACTACCACCTAATTGTCTTGCCTCACCACTACTACCTCGCTACAACTACCTCACTTCTACCACCTAACTGTACTACCTAAGTACTACTACCTAATTTTACTACCTCACCACTACTACCTTGCTACTATTACCTCACTACTACCACCTAACTGTACTACCTCTCTACTACTACCTCACTACTACTACCTAATTGTTCGACCTCACCACTACACACCACATAAACCTTGTTATTATTATCTCATTACTAACACCTTACTGTACGACCTCATTACTACTACCTAACTGTACTACCTCACTACTTCCACCTAACTGTACTGCCTCGCTACTACCACCTGACTGTACTACCTTACTTCTACTACCTAACTGTACCAGCAAACCTTCCTACCTGACTACTAATACCCAACTGTACTCTCTTACTACTACCCAACTATACTACCTCACTACAGCTACCTAATGGTACTACCTTACCACTACTACCTCTCTACTATTACCTCACTACTACCACCAAACTGTACTACCTCACTACTAATATCTAACTGTACTACCTCACTACTACCACCTAATTGTATTGCCTCACCACTACTACCTCACAATGTGACAATGACAATGTTGGATAAACACATTCATAATTTGATTTTTTTATGATGCAATATTTCACTAAAAATACAAATTATTGATAAATGAACCCCCCCCCCCCCACTCTCTCTCTCCAATCAGATCCATCTCCTGAAGTCATGTGGTTTTGATAACCGTTGTCATAGTAACCTCCAGATGACAGCGCAGTTCACAGATCAGGAACTTATTCCTTTACAACGGTAACAACCTTTATCTCAGTTACAGTCTGAACCTTTATCAGTTACAGTCAGAACCTTTATCAGTTACAGTCAGAACCTTTATCAGTTACAGTCAGAACCTTTATCACAGTTACAGTCAAAACCTTTGATCAGTTACAGTCAGAACCTTTATCAGTTACAGTCAGAACCTTTATCACAGTTACAGTCAAAACCTTTGATCAGTTACAGTCAGAACCTTTATCAGTTACAGTCAGAACCTTTATCAGTTACAGTCAGAACCTTTATCACAGTTACAGTCTGATCCTATATCAGTTACAGTCAGAACCTTTATCACAGTTACAGTCTGAACCTTTATCACAGTTACAGTCTGATCCTATATCAGTTACAGTCTAAAGTTTTATCACAGGCGTCATGGCGTCCAGCTCTTCCGCTACAACTCCTCCACCAAATTTCTGTATCTCGTCGTCGAGGTTACCAACCTCCCATTGCCAGGGCAACAGGTGGAAGATGCTCACAATGTCGTCCTCAACGTCACCTTGACTCCGTCACTGGAGTACTATGGAGTTCGAAGCCAGGTGGCCTTCATCACATTATCAGCTCCATCACATGAATAAATCAATTATTATAATAATAAATCCATTTTAGTATGTTCAACCTACAACAAAGTGTGTGTGTGTGTGTGTGTGTGTGTGTGTTTGTGTGTGTGTTTGTGTGTGTGTGTGTGTGTGTACTTTGCTTACTGTCTTGCAGGGTTCTTATGCAGTTGCTCAGAGTTCTGTTGACGGCGTGTTATTGTGCGAGTTTGGAAACCCGTTACCAAGCAAACAAAAGGTAATTAACGACAATAAAACCTTACCTAGTAACCAACAGGTAAATAACAACAATAAAACCTTGCCTAGTAACCAGCAGTTAAATAACAACAATAAAATCTTACCTAGTAACCAACAGGTAAATAACAGCAATAAAACCTTAACTATTAACCAACAGTTAAATAAAAACAACAATACCTTTCCTAGTAAGCAACAGCTAAATAACGACACTAACCAGTGTAGTTGTGGCTTTTTGCTGTAGGAACGTAGGAACGCTGTAGGGGATTTAGCTCTGCTTATCTTATCTCTACTGAAGCTCTGGATGGGTGCCATAGCCCACTGTCAGGGTGGAGTAGGTTCTGCTGGTGGCAGGAGGAGGTGGAGGAGCAGGAAGGCCGGGTGGAGGAGCAGGAAGGCAGGGTGGAGGAGCAGGAAGGCAGGGTGGAGGAGAACAGATGTAGCTCCTAATGCTCCTGTCTGAACTGACTGTATCCCTCTCTCTCTCTCTGCCTCCGTCAGGTTCAGATATTGATCATTTATCAGGTTTCAGATCTTGATCTGGAAACGACTGAGATTCACACACTGCTGCAGCTGTCCACGTACGACTCACACACACACACACACACACACACACACACGCACACACACTAACACACACACACAAACACACACACACATACACACACACACACACACTGTAAACATTACCTCTAAACCTGTGTGTCTGTCTGTCTCTCCAGGTTCAGTGAACAGTCTCACCTCCGTCCTGTCTCTCTCTCTTTGCTGCTGGAGTATTCAATACACACTACCTTCACAGTGTGAGTACACACTACACACACTATACACACACACTGCACCCACTGCCTTCACAGTGTGAGTACACACTAGACACACACACAGTACACACTGTACACACACTATACACACACTGTACACACACTGCACCCACTGCCTTCACAGTGTGAGTACACACTACAAACACACAGTACACACTGTACACACACTATACACACACCATACACACACTGCACCCACTGCTTTCACAGTGTGAGGACACACACACACTACACACATTTTACACACTATACACACACACACAAACACACACTATACACACACTACAGCCACTGCCTTTACGGTGTGAGAACACACTACACACACACACACACACACACACACACACACACACACACTAAACACATACATAATTGTCAGTTGTTGATTGATCTGCTCTTGATCACAGAACCAATCAGCGAATCTACAGTCAATTTGGAGGTCATGTGACCAGGGAGTCGCCCACGGCAACGACTGGAGACGATGAAAGCCCGCTGCACTTCACCTTTAAGGTTGTCATGGCAACAGATTGAGCTCCACCTTTAAGATTGTCATGGCAATCGACTGACCTTTACCTTTAGGGTTGTCATGGCAACAGATGGAGCTCCACCTTTAAGATTGATTAATGTAGTTACGGTCACCTTTAATGGAGTGATGTCCTGAAAGGTGGAGGTCCTGGGGAAGCCGCTGGGTCGACATGGTAACCTGGAGGTGGAGTTTGATTGGCCGCTGGAATCGTCCAATGGGAAGCGACTTCTGGACCTCGAGGATATCTTCCTGGAGGGGGCGAGTGAAAGTCGGTGTGCAGGGGGAATCACGGTACCTGTCTGTCTGTCTGTCTGTCTGTCTCTCCGCCTGTCTGTCCATCTCTTTATCCGTCTGTCCCTCTGCCTGTCTCTCCAGCAGGTGAGGAAGAAGAGGAGTGTTGATGAAGACCTGAACCTGCAGAGAAGAGAGAAGACCTACACTCTGGTACACACTCCTACACACTACTCTGTGTGTAGGAGTGTGCACTCAGCTCCGCCCACTGTGTTTACCATGTGTGTGTGTAGGAGTGTGCACATTGCTACACCCACTGTGTGTTTACTATGTGTGTGTGTGTGTCTGTGTAGGAGTGTGCACGTGGCTATGTCCGCTGGGTTTACTATGTGTGTGTATAACCATACACCATTCATACAAAAATCACCATGAATAGGAACCAGAGTATTAAGTGTATTGCACATATCTTGACACATTGCACATCCGGGCTTGCACTTTATTTATTTATTTATTTTTTAAATACAAAAAAAATTGAACTTGGATTTTTTCAGGGTTGTGTGTGTGTGCATGCGTGCTTGCGTGCATGTGTGTGTGTGCGTGCGTGCGTGTGTGTGTGTGTGTGTGTGTGTGTGCGTGTGTGTGTGTGTGCGTGTGTGTGTGCGTGCGTGTGGACGTGGCTCCACTCACTGTGTGTTTACTATGTGATTGTGTTTGTGTGTAGGAGTGTCCAAGTGGCTCCGCCCACTCTGTGATTGCTATGTGTGTGTGTGTGTTTGTGTGTGTGCAGGAGTGTGCACGTGGCTCCGCCCGCTGTGCACGCTTTCTGTGTCGTATTCCAGATGTTGAAACTTCAGCGACTCTCAACGTTCATGGACGACTGTGGGACCCCACCCTGCTGGAGGTATGGACCCCCACCCGGACCCCCAAGACCTTAATCCCACCCAGATCCCCACCTAGAGCCATAAGACCTGACCCTGTGTGTGTGTGTGTGTGTGTGTGTGTGTGTGTGTGTGTGTGTGTGTGTGTGTGTGTGTAGGACTACAGTGATGCGTGGAGTGTGGAGGTCAAAGGTCGGGCCACTCTAAAGCTGCAGACCAAGATTTCTTCTTTAAGGATGAAGCCATGCACCCTGCAGGTAGGCAAACACCCTCCACCCTAAACACCCTAATACACCCTACACCCTAAACACCCTAATACACCCTAATAAACCGCAAAACCAGACAAGTGTAGTGATGCCTCGCAAATGAATCTTTTAAAGCAGACATTCCCAAACGTAAGAATGCCGCAGCCCAATTTGAAAAGTGAAAATGTTCTGCTGCCCAAACAAACCTTAAATCACAACCAAATGACGAGATATAAGATACGATCCGGATCAAAAATAGGTCACATTGACGAAGCTAACATGTCATTTCAATCCCATGGCTTTCATTGGTTCTGATTAATTTTTTAAATGTAAATATTTTATCATAAATATTTTATGGTCACTTTAAACTAACTTACAAAATTGTAAATAAAATGACCTCTCGCGACCCACCTGCAGTGCCGTCACGGCCCACCAGGGGGCAGTGGGCCACACGTTGGGAAAAACTGTTTCTGGATATAAAACCCATTCTGGATATAACCCAACCCAGGCTGAACTGAGACTTGAACCTGGAACCAAAAGACCCGAGAGAGTCACGCCCGCAGCCCGAGAGGAGTCCTCGCGTGAGAGGAACCATCCCAACTCAGAGCGACTTCTGTCTCCTTCACCGCTGACGAGTGTTCAACCCAAACCCTAAAACAATGTCAATTAATATAAGTAAAAAAGTCAAAGTCAAAGCAGATCGAGCAGGCTACACCCTACACCTAAACACCCTAACCCTAAACACCCTACACTTAAACACACTACACCCAACACCCTACTTACTCGACACCTCAACACCCAAAACACCCCAAGCTTAAACACCCTACACACCTTACACTTAAACACCCTATACCTAAACACCCTACTTAGCCTACACCCTAAACACTCCACCCCTAAACACCCTAACAGCATAACCCTAAACGCCATACACCAAAACACCCTAAGCCTAAACACCCTACACGCCTCACACTAAAACACCCAAACACCCTACTTACCCTACACCTAAACACTGTACACCTCAACACACCTATTACCATACACCTAAACACCCTACACCCAAACACCCTACCCCTAAATGCCCTACACTAAAACACCCTTAGCCTAAAAACCCTACACCTCAACACACAACTTACCCTACACCTAAACACTCTACACCTCAACACCCTACTTACCCTACATCTAAAAACCCCACACCAAAATACTCTAAATACCCTACACCTAAACACCCTAACCCTTAATTTCCCACGCTCAAACATCTTACACCTAAACACCCTACACCCTAAACACCCACACCTAAATACTCTAAACACTCTCCACGTACACACCCAACGCCCTAACACCCTAACCCTAAATGCACTACACTAAAACATCCTACACCTAAACACCCTTAACACCCTTCACCCTACAGCCTAAAGACCCTACACACCGTAGACACCATAACAGATGCTAACAAGTACTGTGTACTGTGTCCTCAGTGGAGTGTATATGTACGTGCACGGCAGCGGCAGGGCGATGCCCCACTGTGGATCCTCATGCTCTCTGCACTCACTGGACTCCTGCTGCTGGCTGCACTCTGCATACTACTTTGGAAGGTACTGCAAGTACATTGCAAGTATACACACTCACTGCAAGTACATACTCACTGCCAGTACACTGCAAGTGCACACTCACTGCAAATACACACTCACTGCAAGTACACACACTGTGAGTACACACTTACTGCAAGTACGCTTCAGGTACACACTCACTGCAAGTACACACACACACTGCAAGTACACAGAAACTACACACTCACTGCAAGTACACTGTGAGTACACACTCACTGCATGTACACACTCACTGCAAGTATACTGCATGTACACACTCGCTGCAAGTATACTGCAAGTAAACACTCACTGCAAGTACACACTCACTGCAAGTATACACACTGCAAGTACACACTCACTGCCAGTACACACACACTGCAAGTACACACTCACTGCAAGTACACACTCACTGTAAGTACACACTCACTGCAAGTACACTCTCACTGCCAGTACACCGCAAGTACACACTCACTGACAGTACACTGCAAGTGCACACTCACTGCAAATACACACTCACTGCAAGTACACACACTGTGAGTACACACTTACTGCAAGTACGCTTCAGGTACACACTCACTGCAAGTACACACACACACTGCAAGTACACAGAAACTACACACTCACTGCAAGTACACTGTGAGTACACACTCACTGCATGTACACACTCACTGCAAGTATACTGCATGTACACACTCGCTGCAAGTATACTGCAAGTAAACACTCACTGCAAGTACACACTCACTGCAAGTATACACACTGCAAGTACACACTCACTGCCAGTACACACACACTGCAAGTACACACTCACTGCAAGTACACACTCACTGTAAGTACACACTCACTGCAAGTACACTCTCACTGCCAGTACACCGCAAGTACACACTCACTGACAGTACACTGCGAGTACACTCACACTGCAAGTACACACTCACTGCAAGTACACTGCAAGTAAACACTCACTGAAAGTACACACTCACTGCCAGTACACTGCGAGTACACACTCACTGCAAGTACAAACTCACTGCAAGTACGCTTCAGGTACACACTCACTGCAAGTACACACACACACTGCAAGTACACAGAAAATACACACTCACTGCAAGTACACTGTGAGTACACACTCACTGCATGTACACACTCACTGCAAGTATACTGCATGTACACACTCACTGCAAGTATACACACTGCAAGTACACACTCACTACCAGTATACACACACTGCAAGTACACACTCACTGCAAGTACACTTCAGGTACACACTCACTGCAAGTACACACACACTGCAAGTACAAAGAAACTACACACTCACTGCAAGTACACACTCACTGCAAGTATACTGCATGTACACACTCACTGCAAGTATACTGCCAGTACACACACTGCAAGTACACACTCACTGTAAGTACACACACACTGCAAGTACACTGCAAGTACACACTCACTGACAGTACACTGCGAGTACACACTCACTGCAAGTACCCACACACTGCAAGTACACACTCACTGCAACTTTACACTGATATACTTGTGTATACGCACACGCACAATATCTGTATCTATATATTAAACTCGATATACTATTATTCAAGATTCAAGAGGTTTATTCGTCACATACATATACATACTTTCAGACATACAGTATATGCAGTGAAATGTCAGTGCAACGCACCCGGTGATTACACACAATATGTCCTAGACTGGACACAGTAGCTACTTAAGAATTGTTACTTGACCAACCAACTGATTCCTAAAAGGTGATGCAGTAAGTCGAATACTATAGAATAAAATCGAAATATATAGAACAAAATAAAATATAATAAAATAGAATGGATAAAGGGAATAGGCTTATGTATATGGGATAAGCTTATTC
The DNA here is from genome assembly GCF_960531495.2 of Zeus faber. NCBI lineage: Eukaryota > Metazoa > Chordata > Actinopteri > Zeiformes > Zeidae > Zeus > Zeus faber. Next base: position 4,071,193 of record NC_137194.1, on the reverse strand, counting down.
TGTATATACAGATATGTGCATTAAAGTGGCATGTGAATAAAGTAAGGTAGGGTTTGTGGGATAATACAGCACAGTATACAACAGTACACCACAGCAATACGGTAACGCCGAACAACCCTGAACAGTGACACAGTATGCGGTACAGTATGCTACATACAGTGCAGAAGGTAGTGGTGCCTATGTGTGTGTCTCAGTGAGGACCCCTGGTGAGTTCAGCGTTGACAGCTCTTATGGCTTGATGAAGAAACTCCATCTCAGTCTCTCTGTTCTCACCGTGTGACTGCGGAGGCGCTTGCCTGACCACAGCAGCTGGAACAGTCCGTTGTTGGGGTGATGAGGATCCTTCATGATCCTCCGGGCTCTGCTACTACACCTCCTGGTCCTGCAGGGATATCTATATTATCTACTCTGTTATAGATAGATAGAACATAGATACAGAATATCAATTGTATATAGGTATATAATAAATAAAAGTTTATGGTTGTATAGTTTATAGATACGTTGTACAGAAATATAGTATATAGATAAATGAATCACAACGCCTTCTCTGTGTGTGTCAGTGTGGGTTCTTCCTGCAGGGGGTGGAGCCTCAGGGGGGCATGGCTCTGCACCAGGGGAGGATTGTGGATAAAGCGTTTCGCACCGACACCGACAGCTTCCTTGTCCAGGATGACATCACTTCCTCCCGGAAGAGGAAGTGGATCACAACCTGGACACACACGCAGATAGACACATCAATACACAATGAATAATGATAATAATACATATATCGTGAGAAGCACCGGCGCTCCTGCTCCTCCTGCTGCTCTGTACGATTTTCTGTTCGTGTCACATGGTGGTTTCTCTGCCGTACGATTGGCTGTTCATGTCACATGGTGGTTTCTCTGCTGTACGATTGTCTGTTCGTGTCACGTTTTGTAAAACGCAATACGAGTTACAGTTTTCCGAGTCTCCTTTAAACGCAGCACCGGCTCAAGCTGGTCTAGATGTCGTACTCGCAAGTGGGTGGAAGGTAATGACTTCCTCAAGACAATGCTTGGACCAATATAACTTTGGATGGTGATGTCACAACAACCATGTCCCTGTCTACTTCCTGGAAGTAGACAGGGACATGGTTAGACAGGGACATTAAGGACATTAAAATAAAGTCACAACACGTGTTGCGTGTTGTGACTTTATCCTAAAAGTGAGGAGGTGTCTGTCTACTTCCTGTCAGGCCCCTGTCTACTTCCTGTAGTCCACAGAGTCCTGCCTCACAGTGTCTCGGTGGAAGGAAATCACTCCGTGTGGAAATTCCCAACAACACACACACACACACACACACACACACACACACACACACACACACACACACACACACACACACACATACACACACACACACACATACACACACACACACACACACACATACACAGTGTGTAACCACCATAGGGACACACATACACAGTGTGTAACCACCATAGGGACACACACACACAGTGTGTAACCACTACAGAGTGATGGAGTCTACACCACCCAGCACCATGTGAATGGACGTTCGTAGCCACAACCTGCACATTTATAATGAACTGGATGATGATGTCACAAAGCGTCTCACTCCACAAACTCATCTGGCTGCACCACCCGACCACAGGTTCTACAACCTTGATGTGTGGGTGATGCACCATCGTTCTCCTGCTTCTGGTCAAATTTCATCTGTTTTTTCACTGATTCCTGCTCCGTATGTGGATCCATTCGGATAAAAGTTGAACCACGTGATGTCTGAGACGTCCCGGTTCTAACGACACCTCAACCGTATCCGTCCCAGTCCGTAGCTGCAGCGGTTGTTCTGTTCCAGACACTTTTAGCCTGAACAGTGCCAGGCAGCGCCCTTTTATTACTATTGTTGTTGTAATTGTTATAACTGTTGGACCAAAACAGTCTCACTGCCGTTGTACTGGGTGTGTTGTAATAAAGTGCCTGTCTCACTCTCATTCTACTGGGTGTGTTGTAATAAAATACCTGTCTCACTGCCTTTCTAATGGGTGTGTTAAGACACAGTACCTGTCTCACTCGCACTGCCTTTATACTGGATGTGTTGTAATACAGTACCTGTCTCACTCTCACTGCAGTTCTACTAGGTGTGTTGTAATAAAGTACCTGTCTCACTCTCACTGCCTTTATACTGTGTGTGTTGTAATACAGTATCAGTCTCACTCTAACTGCCGTTGTACTGGGTGTTTTGTATTAAAGTACCTGTCTCACTCTCACTACCGTTGTACTGGGTGTGTTGTAATATAGTGCCTGTCTCACTCTGCCTTTCTACTGGGTGTGTTGTAATAAAGTACCTGTCTCACTCTCACTGCCATTCTATTGGGTGTGTTGTAATAAAGTACCTGTCTCACTCTCACTGCATTTCTGCTGGGTGTGGTGATAAAATACCTGTCTCACACTCACTGCCGCGTGTAGCAAATAACCAGAAGGAGTCTACAAGTCGTGCCCCGCCCCCAGTTTTTACTTGTTTCATGACTCCCCTTATTTATAATTCCTCGTAGAGATGTTCTCCCTGTGCGTTTTGTGCGATTCTGTTTTATCCTCATTGTCATAAACACTGATTAAAAACAACGACTGCTCCACTTGAACAATCTCAGTGCACTGAGGGGTTAAAGACTGAGGGTCCCACTCCTGTTATTTTTTACTCACATCTCCGAACTGAATGAAATAAAAGCAGCCCGGTGCGTTCCGTGCCTCGTCACGGATGGCAGCTTAACCCCAGCTTTCCGTGACGTCTTCTTCTCCCCCCGACGTGCCCAACTGGCAACCTCTCTGTGTTCCGGAAGCCGATTTATAAATTGATCACTGCTGTTTACCAAAATATAGACAGTACATACTGTATACTGTACCTAGAGAGACACAGGCACAACATATGACGCCTCCTGAAACAGACTCTGGTGTGAAAACATTTATTCAGTGAAACATTAAATTGAAGTAACTATTAAAACAAGATCAAAACACAGTCCGTCTGTTAAGCTGTCTGTCTGTCTCAGGTCACACTCAGTTCCCATTCTTCATCACCATCCTCTTCTTCAGGATCAAACTCAGACCAGGAGACTTTGTTCACCTGCACAGAGAGACAGACAGGTAGAAGGAGAGAGAAGCAGTTAGCGAGCAGAGACCAGCAAATGCTGCTTGCTTAGCAGCGTTGCCAGATATCTGTACAAGATACAATCAACAGATCAATACAATCAATACTGATCAAAACAATCAATATGGATCAATATAATCAATACTGCTCAAAACAATCAATACGGATCAAACTCAAAGTGATCAATACTGATCACATACTACAAAAGTACAACAAGATTACTACAGTACAGGATTACTACAGAAGTACTACAGGATTACTAAAGTACAGCAGAAGTACCATAGGATTACTAAAGAAGTACTACAGGGTTACCACAGAAGTACTAGAGGATTACTAGAGAAGTACTACAGCATTACTTCAGAAGTACTATATTAAGTGTATATTTGCTGGATTGTGATTGGATAGCACAGCGCCATGTGGCGCTTCCTTATTTGGAGTGTAAATAACGTATGTCCTCAAATCAAAACCGGGCCTCTAATAAATGTCGGGGACGTGGTTGACACAAACAAATAGAAGCCCGTCTCAAATACAGAAAGGTGATCTGCATGGAAAGCGCTCCGCAGCGCTGCAGCTCCATCACAGCGATCTTTTCTCCAAATAGAAACAGTGTTTATATTGTAGATGTATTTAATTTACTCCATTTCCTACTGCTGCGTAGCAGATCGCTTCTTGGGGAAAATGCCCCGCCCTGAGCGCTCTCGCTCTCCAGCACTCCAAGCAGGAAGTGGTGCGTTCAAGGGAAAATCTGAAAACTGTTCCCCCATCGGCTACAAGTGCGACTTTTAGAGTAGCTACGAGCTCTCTCTTTGGTCACCATACAGGTTTTTATATGGCATGGCACCCAGTTGGAATTTCGACCTAAAATTCATACTACAATATGATCAAATATACTTATTAAACAGAGGGAATTAAGTATATAAAGCTGCCTCCAATACAGGCCTGGTACCCTCAATTTGAGGTAAATAAAGGCCCATGTCATTATTTGAGGACTTGACTGTAGTATCCTAACCCTTTCACTGTAGTATCCTTGCCCTTCACTGTAGTATCCTGACCCCTTCACTGTAGTATCCCTGCTCTTCACTATAGTATCCCAACCCTTAACCTTAGTATCCAGATACCTTCACTGTAGTATCCTGACCCCTTCGTTGTAGTATCTTGGCCCGTCACTGTAGTATCTTGGCCCTTCACTGTAGTATCCTGACCCTTCACTGTAGTATCCTGACCCTTCATTGTAGTATCCTGACTCTTCTAAGTATATAAAGCTGCCTCCAATACAGGCCCGGTACCCTCTATTTGAGGTAAATAAAGGCCCTGGTCACTATTTGAGGACTTGACTGTAGTATCCTGACCCCTTCACCGTAGAATCCTGACTCTTCACTGTAGCATCCTCACCCTTCACTGCAGTATCCTTACCATTCACTGTAGTATCCTTACCCCTTCACTGTTGTATCCTGACCCTTAACTGTAGTATCATGCCCTTCACTGTAGTATCCTGACCCCTTCACTGTAGTATCCTTGTCCTTCACTCTAGTATCCTGACCCCTTCACTGTAGTATCCTGACCCCTTCACTGTAGTATCCTTGTCCTTCACTGTAGTATCCTTGCCCCCCCATTGTACCGAGATGACTCCCTCCATGTCATCCGCAGGAAGTAGATGCTCCCTGCCCTGTCTCACTTCCACCATAAGCCGACCGTCACCTGCAGAGAAAGACAGGTAGAGAGACAGACAGACAGTAACAGTAGTATTTATACTCCAGTAATATTAAGAAAAGGTAAACAGTATTTCTGAGGACTTCCTCTACAATGTACAACAAGATGTGAGGGAGGACCTCCTGTACAATAAACAAGAAGCGAGGGAGGACTTCCTGATCGATGACAAGAAGAAACTTAAATCTAGGAAACAGTGGCGAGGTCCACCTGCATCCGAGCAGCTTGTTCTAAGTAGGAGGCTTGGACATTGAAGGAGAGGACCTCACCGTGCTGTGGGCTGAGGAGCTTCATCAGCACCACTGTAACTCTAGTGGGCAAACCGGAGGGGGTCCACCAGGGGTGTCTCCAGCCGGGGAACCAGGGGTGTCTCCAGCGGGGGAACTACACTGCGTTCCAAATTATTATGCAAATTGGATTTAAGTGCCATAAACATTAAATTCTTTGCTTTTCAATTCAACTCATGGATGGTGTTGTGTCTCAGGGCTCCATGGATCACTGAAATCAATCTCAGACACCTGTGATAATTAGTTTGCCAGGTGAGCCCAATTCAAGGAAAACTACTCAAGAAGGACGTTCCACATTATTAAGCAGCCACAGGTTTCAAGCAACATGGGAAAGAAAAAGGATCTCTCTGCTGCCGAAAAGCCTCAAATAGTGCAATGCCTTGGACAAGGTATGAAAACATACCTTGAAAACATTAGATATTTCACGAAAACTTAAGCGTGATCATCGCACTGTGAAGAGATTTGTGGCTGACTCAGAGCACAGACGGGTTGGTGCAGATAAAGGCAGAATGAGGAAGCTTTCTGCCAGACAAATTCATCCGATTTAAAAGAGCAGCTGCTAAAATGCCGTTACAAAGCAGCAAACAGGTATTTGAAGCTGCTGGTGCATCTGGAGTCCCACCAACCTCAAGGTGTAGGATCCTCCAGAGGCTTGCAGTTGTGCATAAACCTACTATTGCCCCCCCCCCCCCCCAAACCATTGCTCACAAGCAGAAAGGGTTGCAGGGGCCCCCGAAATACATGAAGACTCATTTTCAAACAGTCTTGTTTACTGATGAGTGCCGTGCAACCCTGGATGGTGCAGATGGATGGAGTAGTGGACGGTTGGTGGATGGCCACCATGTCCCAACAAGGCTGCCACGTCAGCAAGGAGGTGGTGGAGTCATGTTTTGGGCCGGAATCATGGGGAGAGAGCTGGTTGGCCCCTTTAGGGCCCCTGAAGCTGTGATAATGACCTCAGCAAAGTATATAGAGTTTGTGACTGAGCACTTTCTTTCACGGTACAAAAAGAAGAACCGGGCCTTTCATAGAAAAAACATCTTCGTGCCTGAAAAACAATACCTCTGTGTCATTGGCTGCTATGGGCATAAAAGGAGAGAAACTCATGGTGTGGCCCCCATCCTCCCCTGACCTCCACCCTATTGAGAACCTTTGGAGCATCCCCAAGTAAAAGATCTATGAGGGTGGAGGCAGTTGGCATCAAAACAGCAGCTCTGGGAGGCTGTTCTGACGTCCTGCAAAGAAATTCAAGCAGAAACTCTCCAAAAACTCACAAGTTCAATGGAGGCAAGAATAGTGAAGGTGATATGAAAGAAGGCTCCTATGTCAACATGGAACTTGGCCTGTTCAGATGTTTTTGATTGAAATAGCTTTTGATTTCAGTAAATATGACTCCTAATGCTGCACATTCAACAAATGACCATTTTCAGTTCTTTACAACCTATAAAATGTTTTTGAATATTTTTGCAAGAAATACTGTTATCATTGGGAGGTTTGCTCAATAACATTTGAATTATACCCTAACGGTTGATGACTTGAAAATTATACTGACTGTTATTTGCATCGACTATTTTGGAAAATCAGAGAAAAATATAATTTGCATAATAATTTGGAACGCGGTTAAGAGTGTCTCCAGCAGTATAAGTAGGGGTGTCTTCAGCAGGGGAACCAGGGGTGTCTCCACCAGGGTTGTCCTTTTTGATTATTACTGACCACTTTAATGCTCATTTCAATATATATATATAATAATGTATGCCAAGTCACTTCATGTGCACACGGTTGGGTATTTTATGTATAAACAGTATTTTCACCTCCTTTAATTCATGCCCCCTCCCCCTTTGTATTTCATGCCATTTTAATGCTCATTACAATTTATGACACTTCCATCTGCAAACCCTACCTTACTCTTATTGAGATATCTATCCACACACACACACACACACACACACACACACACACACACACACACACACACACACACACACACACACAATTTTTATCTCTTATTGTGTTATTATAGTATTATTTGTCATTACATAGCTAGTGTCCATTTGGCCTTTCCTGTACATCTCAAAAAAAAAAAACTCTTCAACTGCTGGAGCTACTCCATCTGCTCCTCCATCTCCTTCCACTCCTCCACCTATTTCTGCTTCTCCACCTCCTTCCGCTCCTCCACCTCATTCAGCTGGTTTAGCTCATTCAGCTCCTCCATCTCTTCCTTCTTCTTCTTCTTATTGAGGAGGTTCTACAGTCACTAGTAATGCACTTGTTACCTAGTAGTAGTAGTATTACAAGTAGTAGTGTTGTAATATTGTTAGTATTAAGGTAGTAGTATTGTTACCTAGTAGTACTAGCAGTACTGAGCTGAATGCGTCTGCTACTGCTTTGTCTCGAACCCAACGCTGCAGTTTACTGTGTTTCTGAATACACACTGCTGGGCCTGAGAGACAGACAGGTGAGAGAGACATGTTTTGAGACAGGCAGGTGGAGAGAGAGACAGGTTTAGAGACAGACAGCAGATATTCAGTGTCAATAAAGCTGCATTTCCACAGCAGGAACCACAGTCTATGGGGACAAAGTCCCAGACCCAAAAAGTCCCTGGTCAGGATAGTAGTACGTTTCAAAAGACCAGGAACTCTGGGGGTGGGGCTTGCAGCACTGAATATTTCTGATTGGTCGAGTACTTGCAGCATTTTATTTCAGACAACGTTTTTAAAAAGCTGTAGCTGCAATAAAATTTTCCATTTGTACAAAAAACCTGAAAAAGCCATTTTTTGATAATAAAAAACAGTAAACGACAAACGACCGACTGTGTGTGTGTGTGTGTGTAAATATATATATATATATATATATATATATATATATATATATATATATATATATATATATATATATAAATTTGTGAGAGAGGGAATATTTCTTTTGACAGAAGGATAAAATGGATAAAGAAAGACAACCAAAGTGATATTTCACTTTATTGTTGTCTCTATTCATCTGTTTGATTCTTGTGGGTGTATAGTCTTCTTCATTTGCGCCACCTACTGGACTGGAAAAGTTTTTTGTGCCTCCTCCCTCCTTCTAGGCCCCCTTCTATATCTACTTCCTCCTTCTAGACCTCCTCCCTCATTCTAAACCTCCTCCAAGACCTCCTCCCTCCTTCTAGACACCCTTCTATATGTCCTTCTAGATCTCCTCCCTCCTTCTACACTTCCTTCTTGACCCCTCTCTCCTTTTAGACCTCTGACCTCCTTCTAGGCCTCCTCCCTCATTCTAAACCTCCTCTCTCCTTCTAAACCTCATTCCTCATTCTAGACCTCCTCCCTACAGCTAGACCTCCTCCCTACTTCAAAACCTCCTCCCTCCTAGACTTCCTCCCTAATTTTAGACCCCCTCCTTCCTTCTAAACGTCCTCTTTTCTACGAGACCTCCTCCCTACTTCTAGACCTCTCCCTACTTCGAGACCTCCTCCCTTCTTCTAGACCTTCTACCTCCATCTAGACCTCCTCCCTCCATCTAGACCTCCTCCCTTTTCTAGACCTCCTTCCTTCTTTCTTTACCTCCTCCTTCCTTCTAAAACACCTTCCTTCTTTCTTGACCTCCTCCCTCCTTCTAGACCTTCTCCTTCCTTCTAGACCTCCTCCCTTTTCTAGACCTCCTTCCTTTACCTCCTCCTTCCTTCTAAAACGCCTTCCTTCTTTCTTGACCTCCTCCCTCCTTCTAGACCTCCTCTCAACTTCCAAAACTTCTTCTAGATCTCCTCCCTCCTCCTCACCAGTGTTAGTGAAGCGCTCCTCCACCACAGCGACTCCTCTACTCGTTGCTTGGTGTTGGGTGAAGCTGAGATGAACCACGCAGCCATAACGCAGAGTCTTCTCCTTATGCCCCTCCTCTCCTCCTCTGCTCCTCCTCTGTTCCTCCTCCTCCTCCTCCTCCTCCTCAGGATTGTTAGCATCCAGCTGTTTCAGCTGAGAAGCATAGACAGAGTGAGAGACAGGCAGACAGACAGACAGGCAGCTGTTTGTCTCTTAAATCAGTCTGCGCCCCCCCCCCATTAGAGTGTAACTATAATCCAGTTGTATTGAAATTGTATTGAATGAAACTCTAAACACATCATGTTGTCATGACAACAGCGCTCTCACTGTGACGATGTGTGTTGACCAGCCGTTGAATCCCAGGCACTGATTGGCCAGTTCCACACAACGGGCGTGGCCAAGGGGCTTCCTGTCGGCGAGGAGGAAAGAAGGGCGCCCCCGGGTGCTCAGACGGACCTGGAAAAAAAGTATTAATCATTTAGGAAGAGAGGGGGAAGACAGGAACAGAGGGTGGGACAGGAGGGGGACAGGAAGAGGGGGGAACTGGAAGGGGGGCAGGAGGAGAGGTGGAGGACAGGAAGAGAGGGAGAGGACTGGAAGAGAGGGGGAAGACAGGAAGAGAGGGGGAAGACAGGAGGATAGAGGGAGGACAGGAGGGGGACAGGAAAGGGGGGACTGGAAGAGAGGGGGAGGACTGGAAGAGGGGGAAGACAGGAAGAGAGGGGGAAGACAGGAAGAGAGGGGGAAGACAGGAGGATAGAGGGAGGACAGGAGGGGGACAGGAAAGGGGGGACTGGAAGAGAGGGGGAAGACAGGAACAAAGGGGGATGCGAGGAAGAGGAAGTTACTTTGAGGGGTGGGCCGTCCTGGACCAGGGCTAGGCCATCAGTGGCACGCTGGGCGTGGCTCGTCTGGAGGGCGGAGTAGAACCTGATGAGGGCAGAGAAACCCGGAGCGTTGGGCGGAGAAGAAGGAAGAACCCGGAGCAGGAAAAGGGGACCGAAGGAGGAGAAGATGGAGGACAAGCTGTCCTGGTAGGACACAGAGAAACATTGTTACTCAACCTTTACTACACATTTAGTACACCTTTACTACACTGTTACGCCACCTTTACTACACTGTTACGCCACCTTTACTATACTGTTACACCTTAACTACACTGTTACTACACCTTTACTACTCTTCCGCCCCCCCCCCAGTGAGTATTGTGACATCATGGCCTTGTGATGATAGTATGGCATCAGAACACAGGCAGATAGATTGCTAAGAGACACATGCAGTCAATCTGATTGAGAATCTTGAGAAAGCACAATCTGTGAGTTAATTCATGATATCTGTATATGTATACAGTGTAGGAGCTATGACAACGTATTAACAGGTAAGAGCCGCAGTCGCAGGTACAGAGGCTGTGTACTCAAAGCGTCAAATGTATATGGCATTGGAGAGAGCACGCGTCGATGTCACGCGTTAACGCTGCAGAGCAGGCAGAGAAAGCATGTTTCAGCAGAGCAGGCTGAAAGGACATGCTTTGCGGCTGAAGAAAAGACGGATGCGGCACGCATGGAGGCCACACGCATGGAGGCCACACTAAGGGCCCTTTAGAAGGAAGCAGAAGCAAAGGCTGCAATAGCAGCAGCAGCAGAAGGGCTTGAAGCTGCTAGATGCCGCTGTACTGGGGAACCCCTCTCTGCTTCAGCAAAGAGGCCAAAGCGGCGCACCGGGGAAGATGTCAACGCACATTTCAGTGGCCAACACTGCGGCAGGGCCAATAAGTCCACAAGGAACATTCCACAACCCACGGACACAACGCGGCGACACAACGGAGATTCCCCCACCCCCTCTGAGCCCCACTACATACCACCCCGTACCCGCTCCCAGAACCCGGCGGTACCACCTTCAGGTGCCCCGCAATACAAAGGCCCCCACCCCAGGACATGGGCTTAGACATATCACTGCCTGGAGCTCGGCAGTACGGAGGCCCCCAGGACGCAGGCTTGGCCGTACCGTTCCTGGTCAGGGAGGATTACTGTGACAACTTTCACTTCCTGTGGTTTCGCAACCACCCCTGTGGCCACTATGGCCTTCTACAACAGTTCAGGTCAGACTGCAGGACCAGTGTTGTGGGCACCTGCAAGGAACTCCAGATAGACTCGATCGCCCTAGCGACAAGCAAGTTGAGAATTACCTGATAAAGAGTGCGAATGCGCATGGCAGTTCAATCCCCCGTACTCTTCAGATGTGGGCAGCACCTGGAAGAGGATGATTTTTGTCACATGCTGTATACTGAACGCCATGCTTCTTAAACATGGGACCACAAAGCTAAACCACAAGGCCCTTACAACATTCATGACGAAGGTCACATCAGACATCAAACAGTCAATGCCAAGCCTTTGACATCGATTTCCGCAGACCCAGAGCATCCCACCATTCTCCCTCCAACTATTCTGCGTACCCAGAAGGTTGATGCACTGCCGTTACCTCAAGCCCAGTTGAATGAGAGGGACCTGATCAATTGCCAATGGCGACAAGTCAAGAGTCTAGCGAACACTCTTGGACTAGTCACAAGGATTTTTCCCAGAGACGACGGGAAGGTGAGGAAGATCAAGGTTAAGATAAGCGAGGACGTTGCAGTGAGGGTGTGTCCCTTAGGCCCGTCTCGGAGGTTGTCCTTCTTCTGCCCAGTGACTCCAAGGCAGAAGACTGTGAAGCACGACTCCCCAAGGTCAAGGATCCCAGTGGTTCCATATCTTACGGATGCCAGGCGGGGAGTTTCCCGCCCCCTCACTCCATAGTTTGACGTAATAGCATTGTGATGATAGTATGACATCAGAACACAGGCCGATAAGACGGTCAGACAGAGACACACACAATCTGATCACCTCTCAGACCCAGACTAACGTCTCTTCCATCAGCCTCGTCATTGCCCTTGAGAAAGCACAGTCTGTGAGTTCATTCAGGTTATTTGTGTATGCATACAGTGTAGGAGCTATGACAACATATTATCTGTTATAATAATAAAAAAAAATTATTATTATTATTTACATCTGCATATATCTGTACTGTTCCACAGTTTTACACCGCTTCCATTAATGATACCAAAAGTGAGCTCCTGTCTCGGTACTGATTGGAAATGTTTAGCTCGCTGTACAGCCACGTACACGTGGTGAGGGCAGAAGAACTACACTGTTACACCTTTACTACACTGTTAGTACACCTTTACTAAACTCTTACTACACCTTTACACTGTTACTAAACCTTTACTACACTGTAACCAACATATTTACACTGTTAAACCATCTTTACTACACTAACAACATATTTATTACACTGTTACACCGTCTTTACTACACTCTGACTAAAACTTTACTAAACTGTTACACCTTTACTACACTGTCACTACACTTTTACTAAACAGTTACTACACGATACTGAAGCTTTACAACACTGTCACACCTTTACTACACTGTTACTAAACCTTTATTACACATTTACACCTTTACTATGCTGTCACTACAGCTTTACTACAATGTTACTACACCTTTACTACGCTGTTACACATTTACTACACCTTGACTCAACCGTTACTATGTCTTTTTTAGCTTTAGATAAATATCAAATTCTCCAGATTGTAAACTGAAACGCTCACACAACAGAACATGAAACTGGTCAGCAGGTTAGCCGCTAGTCAGCAGGTTAGCTTACATAGATGTGGGCTTGGCTGAAGCACGGCGGGATGTTCCAGACGAACAGAGCTTTGTTGCTTTCCATCGGAACCTGGAACTCCAGGACGTCCACCTCAGTCTCCATCAGGGGGTGGAGTCGGTCTGCAGCTCTACACAGGAAGAGGGCGGAGTCATTCTACAGCAATAAACAACATGCTGGAAGACTTTGTCAGTCTCCATCAGGGCGTGGAGTCACTCTGCAGTGCTACACAGGAAGAGGGCGGGGCCAGTCTGCAGCGATGCACAGGAAGAGGGCGGGGCCAGTCTGCAGCGATGCACAGGAAGAGGGCGGGGCCAGTCTGCAGCGATGCACAGGAAGAGGGCGGGGCCAGTCTGCAGCGATGCACAGGAAGAGGGCGGCCCTTTTGTGTAGGTGTCGCAAGATGCCGCTGCCCTCCACCAGGGGTCGATCTCTGGTGTCCCCCCTTTCATCTCTAACGAGGTGGGGTCAGGCAGTCGGCCTGTTTAGCACCGCCCCGCTCGGGTGCAGCAACGAGGAGCCATAGTGGGTGCGGTCGCTGCAGAGGCTCAGGTTCCTCGGCTCAAGCTCCTGGAGCGGGACCTGGAACAGGGAGTAGGACACTACACGGTGGAGTGCCGTGAGTATGGGGACACGGAGCACGCTTCAGTGGCCGGTTCCAAGACTGGCTCGGGACGTGACGCTCACGCTCGGAGCGTGGTTAGTGGTTAGGAGTGTGGACACGGATCAGGGACGTAGCAGTGCTGTGATGACGCTGTGAGATGTGGCTTAAAAGTTCTGAGTCGCTGCAAAACGTTGATGGTGCGTTACGTCCCTTGTGTCCTGGCGTCATGAATCTACTGCTGCGCTGCTATCATCTGTTGCCTTCTCTGTTTTAACTCTCTCCCCTCTTCAAACCAGCAGCTAGAGTTGGAGGTTGTGTGAAGGAGCAGAAGGGTGTAGGCTGATGGAGAACTTTTGGTTTGAGTTATGTTATGTCAGTTAATACCAACTTATTGGTATTTGTGTTTATGGTTTAGTTGCGGTGATCACGTTGGGCCCCCTTCTTCTGCTGGATCCCGACCTGTTTTGGGTGCTTAGCGGGCGGGGCAGAGGGTCGTCAGGTGAACTGGACCACCTGGGCAGGTCTCTACAAAGCTCCCGTATTTTAGATCTGACTTCTTGGTTTGTTTTCATAGTTCACTCACACTTTACACTCATAATCATACGCTGCTAGAATCACATCTTTTTGATGGTTCAAGACAGCTTTAAGGTTTGTGTAGCAGTACAGTAGCTGTACAGTAGTAGCGGTATTAGTAGTAGTGCATTAGTAGTAGCAGTACAGTAGCTGTACAGGAGTAGCAGTATTAGTAGTCGAACATTAGTAGTAGCAGTAAAGCAGCTGTACGGTAGTAGCAGTATTGGTAGTAGTACATTAGTAGTAGCAGTACAGTAGCAGTATTAGTAGTAGTACATTAGTAGTAGCAAAACAGTAGTAGCAGTATTAGTAGGACAGTAGTTGTAGCAGTACAGTAGCTGTACAGTAGCAGCGGTATTAGTAGTAGTACATTTGTAGTAGCAGTACAGTAGTAGCAGTAGCAGTTGCAGTACATTAGTAGTAGCAGTACAGTAGTAGCAGTATTAGTCGTAGCACAATAGTAGTTGCAGTACAGTAGCTGTCCAGTAGTGCAGTATTAGTAGTAGCAGTAAAGTAGCTGTACAGTAGTAGCAGTATTAGTGGTGGTACATTAGTAGTAGCAGTACAGTAGCTGTACAGCATTAGCAGAATTAGTAGTAGTACATTACTAGTAGTACGAATACTGCAAAATACAGTTAACACTAATAAACGTTCACGCGCTCCACGCACAGCACGTTGAGATAACGCAGATAAACCGAAATAAATGCAGTGTTTTTACAACTTAATATAAATAAATGCAGTGTTTTTACAACTTAATATAAATAAATGCAGTGTACTCACAGTATAATTCGAATAAATGCAGTATATTGATTTATTTACAACACTAAAACTTACTGTTTGGCTACACTTCCGTAAACAAGGTTTGGCGCGCGGCAGGTTCGGTATTTTAAGCCAATGGGGTTAGAGGTGGGCGGGGCTTACCTACTGCAACCAATCAGGAAGCTGCAGTGGGGAAGACCTGCAGTTAACGGAGACAGAGATTGATACGTAACGATTTCTAAGTATATGACGATATACGACCAAATCCTGACATTACAAGAGTAATTTAACCAAACATGAAATAAATGAAAATGAATGAAAGAGAAAAACAAGGTGTGTGTTTTTCTAATGATTTATTGCATGAAGATTTGAGGAGTGGGTTTAATTAAATGACTAAGGGTTTATTGGATGTTTTATTATACTTTTTAAAAGTTAGTCACTTGGGAAGCAAATGTTGGAATCAGAACATTATTATTAAAACACAAAGAACAGAATGTGATATAAATATATATATATATATTGTATATACAATAAAATATATATTGAACAGCAGGATCAGTTTCAAATGGTTCATCAAATGACATTAAACTGAAACCTGTTCATCAGACTAGTTTTAAAGATGCATGACGTCACCAAACACCTCAGCAGGCGCTTGAATCATTAATTAATCCATTGATCCGATATTGAATCTATTCATTATGGGATGTCACTAATCAGAGGAATGCGGAAGCGCGCTGGCGTCATTGAGTATATATGGACACGACGTGAAGCGAGGATTTCATTAGCGCGAGGGACTCATCAATCGTGATGGGTGTGACAGACAGAAAAAGAGTGAGGCAGACAGACAGGAACAGAGTGAGACGGGCAGACAGAAACATAGACAGAAACAGAGTGAGACAGACAGACAGACACATAGACAGAAACAGAGAGAGAAACCGACAGACAGGCAGGCAAGCAGAGAGAAACAGACGGAAACATAGACAGAAACAAAGTGAGACAGACAGACAGACATACAGAAACATAGACAGAAACAGAGTAAGACAGAAAGACATACAGACGGAAACACTGACAGTAACTTTGAGAAATGAGAAAACGAAAGTGACGTCATCGACTTGACGCAGCTCATTGCCGCGTGGAATGTCCCCTATGATGTCATAATAAAGACGATTACGGTTATGAACAATAATCCTAATAAACATCTATGTTCAGAGGGAGTATTGTGTAACAATAATAATATGAATTAAAAATATATATAATCACAATAATAATTATAATGTTAATAATAATAACCATGACGTTATTAATAATAATAATAATAATAATAATAATAATAATAATATAATCAGAATAATAATCATAAATATGATCATAATTATAATAATAATCATAATAATAGCTGCAGGCAGCAATACACAGGGTCTGGTTTATTTGTTTTAGGTATGTGTTACATTGTTTATTTTATTGTGAAATGCATCAAAATTGACTGAAGTTACAAACATGTTCGTAGTATAGTTGCGTTCATGTAATTCCACAAATCAAACTGTTATGACTTTACGTATCATTCCCATTTAAACCAGACGTCAACTATTGATTTTCATTTCTAATGGGACATAATGTGTGTCATGTGGGATAGGTCAGTTCTAAATGACAGTTCTAAATTGCTGAGCTTACAATCCTAATGTTGTTTGTAAGTTGTAAAGTAGAGTCTTTTGGAAATTTGGACAAGAAATTACAAGACAAGTCAGGTAATTGTTTTATCAAACAGTTGCCCAAAACCATCTGGACAAAATCATCAATACACAGGGTCCAGTTTATTCCTTTTAGGCATGTGTTACATTTTTTTTCTGTGTGTGTAATACAGAGAAATTTACTGAACCTATAAACATAATTCAAGATGCTTATTTGTCATATCCATACAAGCATGCATATATGTAGTGAAATGACACTGTAGTTATGTCCATGTCATTTTACGAATCCAACTTTCATGACATTACATATGAAGTATTTCCATTTCAACCAGACGTCAAACGTTGACAATAATGGAAAATAAATAATGTAAAAACTTACATTGAAAGATTTTCCATTAGTCTACTTATTTTTTTTATATTGTGACTGACTTTGGCGATTGGATTTTTGGACAGTTGCTTCTTTATTGTCTTGTCTATTTTTTTAGCATATGGAACAATAACAAAAACATCTTTTGTAATTACTTTTCATAACAATAATGATTAATACATTTCATTTTAGAAATATACAAATAAATGTTAGTTGTAAATACTAATTTATTGTATTTTTTAATCTATAATTAATCATCTCAGATTGGAAAATTCAGTTTGAGATTCCTTGTCTATATTGTAATGCAGACAATATTAATGTAACTAACGTAAATTTGGCAATAGAATTAGAAGTTTGTTAAGTCTAGGTGTAGGAAACGGTTTATACATGAAGTTTATTTTTAAAAAGTTATTTTTTATTTTAAACCAGATCTCATCATTGTTATGACTTACCTTGTTGCATTGAAGTACGTCCAGAGTATCACTGACGGTCGATGGCGTGTCTAGCAATCAGTCAATAACAGTACAGGCTGGACCCCTAACAATAATAATAATAATAATAATAATAATAAATACAGCCACATGGCAGCAATGGACCGGGTTCCACTGAATGACCAAGGATAGAAGGAAAGAAGCGACATTGTGCACAGTACGTCCAGCTCCACGTGTAACACCATCACTGCATCCACCTGGACGCAGCAACGGGCCTGAGACTGAGTCAAGAGGTTCTGTTTTGGGTCATTTTGGGTTGGGACTGGTAATATGGCAGCGTGGATGGAACTGTGCCTCTGAAGTTGTGCCAGGTGGCACCGTACAAACAGTCTGACCTTGAAGGTAGAGTCTAATGCGGGACAATTTCGGACTTTGTTGACAAAGAGATTTATGAAGGATTTTCAAAAAATTCAAAATGGCAGCAAACAATGATAGGCGGACTTTATAGATCCCAAATGCAAAGTCGCTCGGAACGTCCAGCTGCACGTGGGTATCCTTTGCCTGAGAATGCATATTACAGCGCCCCCACATACGGGCCAATCAGCGCCATTGTTTGCTGTGCGTTCCTGAAATGGACAAAAAGTTACCACCAATGATGGATGACTTACTGGATAAAATACAGGAGACAAATTATTATTATTATTATTATTATTAATAATAATAATAATAATAATTAATAATAATAAAAATAATTGCAGTTATTACAATAGGTTTCCGCCCTCATAAAAGCAGGTCTATAATAAATACAGTGAGATATGGAACGCCACGTGCTGTGAACTCGGGGCTTTCGCGAGAGAAGGAAAGTGAAAGTGAAAGTGAAGGTGAAAGTGGGGTTTTCTCTCTTTCTTTCTGTCTTTTTCTCCTTTTCTCTTTCCTATCTGGATTGAAACTCTGCGCTCAGGTAAGAAGCGTCTTATTCGCGCTCTCTCCATCCGTCGATACTGCGATTGATCTGTGATCGAGCTCTGATTAACCATGCACGATCTGATCCGCTTCCTCTGCTTCCTGTGCAGCGCCGCGAGCCTCGCGCGCTGCTGTGATTGGCTGAAACACTACGGTCACTATAGCAACGCGTCCCTGGTGCTAGTGCAGCAGATGGTGAGTACAAAATACTTCTGCTACTTCCACGAATAATAATGATAATAATGATAATAATGATAATAATGATAAAAATACTAATAATAATGATTATAATAATAATAATAATAATGATAATAATCATTATAATAATAATGATAATAATCATAACAATAGTAATAATTATGATAATAATCATAATAACGATAATGCTAATAGTAATAATAATAATAATAATAATAATAATAATAATAATTAAAACGTCTGCAGGCAGCGATACATAATACATTATAGCATTGGTTCATGATGTCACAAAGTGACTGTTCTCAATGTAACGCCAAAGTTCTTCCATTTTTGGTGAGTTTGTAAAGTTTGGGCGACAAAGCGTATGAAACGTTCCCGTTGTTGTTTTGGAAAACAAGTGGCAAACATTCAGCTTCATTGGTTTCATCTCCAATGATGCTGCAGGGTTGTTCACTTCTGCTGGTGCTACAGACAACATGTCATCAAAGTGCTGCTCTATACAATCATAAAAATAAAAATAAAAATCTCCTATACAATATCAACTGATGGAAACATGTTGATAAACATTCCATCTTGTTGTTGATCACTTTATGTTTCATCTTCATCTTCTCAACTTAAATCTTAATTTTCAACATTATCAATGCACATCCATTCATTACTACTGGTTTTTGGATCTTCTTCCATTTTGGAAAGAGGATTATTCCATTCATTGTTCAATTCTACATTCTACTTATGTATTCTTAAACACGCCAACGCCCACTTTCGGCTATTTTTCTGCATCTGGCACAATAACAAAACAAACTTTGTAATTACTTTACATATCAATAAGAATAAATACATTTTATTTTCTAAATTCGAATCGATGTTATTTTTAATTAGTACTTCATTGTATTATTTCTGTTTATAATCGACATATATATATATGGGGATGGTAGCTCAGGCGGTAGAGCTGGTGGTCTAGTGATCCAAAGGTTGCTGGTTGGATCCCAGGCTCCTCCTGATAGCATGCTGTAGTGTCCTTGAGCAAGACACTTAACCCCTAATTGCTCCTGATGGCTGCGTCCGTCTGTGATTGAACAATTGTAAGTCGCTTTGGATAAAAGCGTCTGATCAATGACTAAATGTAAATGTAAATATAATCTAATTGGTAACGTCTAAACACTACAGAGTGACCAAGTCCACACCGCACACTGGACACGGTCCAACTGGACATTCTGAACCAGAACATTTATAGTAAATAATCTACTCAGTATAGAGGTGTCATGACATTTCACTGCATATATGTATGACCGTATGTATATGTATGTGACAAATAATCTCTTGAACTTGAACTTGAACTTGAACTCTAGTCTATACTCTATACTGAGTAGTACTCATTCTACTCTGAGAGATTCAGAGAATTCTTCCTGAGCAATTACATTGGGAAATCCATCCCTGTGGGCTGGATCACTAAAAATCTGGACAATGGGGTTGCTTTTTATTTATATTTTTTATCCTGTGCTGTCTGCATGTTGGGCATACAATACAGAGTACTTGTTCCATTGCATCTAGGACAGAGTTAGTCTGCAAGTGGAGTTCAACTTCTTCACCCTCAATGAAACTCTTGATTCATTCTTTACTCATCAAGAACTGCTGCAATAACTCTGTCCTGTGGATGACCAGAGCACAACTTTCGGTTACACATTACATTACATTACATTTAGTCATTTGGCAGACGCTTTTATCCAAAGCGACTTACAAGGGAGAATAACATTCAGCTACATTGCGACAGAGATTAGTGTACACAGAACTACCACCACCAATCCCCCTCTTTGGAGAACCATCTTACCATGTTTGATCTTTAAACAACAAACAGTATTACTACTCCAAGAGGGAGAATAGAACCAAACAACAACGTGTACATGGAAAAACCTAAACGTAGAAACAAACAACATGTACATGGAAAAACATAAACATAGAAACATCACACAACATGTATCAGCAAAATAGAGTTAATTATCATTGTTTATGTATAAGTAGTGTAAAATATTAAATGTTATTCATTATTGTATTGTTTTTTTAATATCATTATTGTATTGTATTTAACTATCATGACCGTGTTGTACTGTATATAAATACAATTATTGTATTGTATTTAAATATCATTACCTTGTGATACTGAATATAAATATCATTATTGTATTGTATTTAGATATCATTAACGTATTATTCTGAATATAAATATCATTATTGTATTGCATTTAAATACCATTATTGTATTTTATTGAAATATCATTAATGTATTGTAATTGTTATGTCACAGGGCGGCCACACTGAGGCGCTGCAGTGTCCAGTCTCCTTTCCCTACTCCATGTACAAACACATCAGAAACACTGAGGTACCTGTCTATCTACCTGTCTGTCTCTGTGTCTGTCTGTCTGACGTTGCCTGTCTAACTTTCTACCTGTCTGTTTCTCAGTTCCAGTCCCAGCTGCTGTTCCTCAGAGACAGTCTGCAGCAGATCAGCCATCTCTATGACAACAAAACCTGCTGCTCCGTCCCCTGGTCAACAGCCAAGATGGACCCCTTCCTCCAAATTCTGTACAGACAGACAAACAGCCTGGACCGCTGTGTGAGTAGACAGACAGACAGACAGACAGACAGACAGACAGACAGGCATACAGGCCGACACAGACAGACAGACAGAAGGGATGGACCACTATATGGGTAGACAGACAGGTAGACAGACAGATTGTCAGACAGGTGGACAGACATAAAGAACCCGCATGCTGTTAATTGAACAATCGTCTTTCTCCTCTTCCTCTTCTCTGCAAGATCAGTGTCCTGACATTTCACTGCATGTACGACCGTATGTACATGTACATGTACATGTACATGTACATGTACATGTACATGTACATGTACAGTATGTGACAAATAACCTCTTGAATCTTGAATCTCTAGGTGAAGACAGACAGGCAGACAGACAGGCGGCTGGACAGACGGCTGAGACGCTACTACCGCAAGCTGCTGAGAGGCACCGTCTACAAGATGGTAAATAGTACTGTGAATTGTACCCTCATCCTGGTAGTACTGATAGTACCATTGTACTGATCGTACATATAGTACCATTTTACTGATCCTACCGATAATACCATAGTACTGATCATACTTATAGTACCATAGTCCTGGTAGTACTTGTAGTACCACAGTACTGCTAGTACTGATAGTACCATAGTCCTGGTAATGGGGATGGTAGCTCAGGCGGTAGAGCTGGTGGTCTAGTCATCTAAAGGTTGCTGGTTGGATCCCAGGCTCCTCCTGCTAGCATGCTGTAGTGTCCTTGAGCAAGACACTTAACCCCTAATTGCTCCTGATGGCTGCGTCCGTCGCTGTTTGAACAATTGTAAGTCTCTTTGGATAAAAGCGTCTGCTAAATGTAAAGTACTGATAGTACTTATAGTCCTGGTAGTACTTATAGTACCATAGTACTGATCGTACCATAGTACTGATTGTACTTATAGTACCATAGTTCTGGTAGAACTTATAGTACCATAGTACTGGTAGTATTAAAAGTACCATAGTACTAATAGTCAAAATATCATCACTGATGGTTGTATTTATGAAAGTAGTACTGAACACTGAGGTTGTTGTGTGTGTGTGTGCAGGGCTGCAG